>NC_137008.1:44676359-44691359 GCF_032717465.1 Coenobita brevimanus
AATTCTGTTAAGCTGTTATTTCTCCTGTCTACCCTCCATATTGCACTGTTATTTGTCCACCAAAAAACATTTGTTTGTTTTTTACATCTAGCTGTCCTTGTACCATAACTTGTCTGAGAGTGCTTGTTTGTTTCTTTGTGAGAGAGATAGATCAGTAGATAGATGGATATATAGACAGAGAGTGCAGTGTGTGTGTGTGTGTGTGTGTGTGTGTGTGTGTGTGTGTGTGTGTGTGTGTGTGTGTGTGTGTGTGTGTGTGTGTGTACCAGTATGCGTGTTATGCGTGCGCGTACAAATAAGGCTGTCACCAGCACACACACGCCCGTATATAAGTTTCTCGCCATCTGTTTGAGTGTTAGTGGCAGGTTGTCGCCTCCTGTCACCCTCTCAATTCAGCACTGTCTGTTTCTCTGTCACTGGGATATATCTACCTGTCGAACTTTAAAAGCATCCATTCCAGTCCCTCCTTAAATCAACTCTCCTCCGATACCAAGCTTTACACACCGTCCACAAGGTCCCACAATTTTCCCCTAAAAACCCACACAAAACCCCCTTAGTCTCTTCACTGCTATGAAGACGCCTTTATTTCTTTTGTCTTCTCAAGAATTTTCTGTATTGCTTTTGATAATATTATGAATTAGATGGAGCAGAGATTGACCGATAACCCTCTTGGGTCTCCTGAGTTGACTAAAATAGCTGTACTTTAGCTCGAAAATATGAAAAGGACGTCATCTTGCTCAAAGTTCAGTTATTCTTTATACCTCCTGACGAAATTACTTAACATAGGAAAGACCTCTCGTGCTTAAGCAGTTACAGACGGCAAAACCTTAGCCTTCCAGTTCGAAAAGTCTCTTTGAATGTGGATAAAAATTGTCAGCAGGTAGGAAGGGAAACTAAAATATAAATAACCTCAAATTTTGCGACAGTAACCTACCCACATAGTCTTGCCTGGATTTTTAGGCATTATATTTTGTTAATCACCAGACAGTTTTATTCACCTGAGGGAGAAACTTAGATCTCTAAAGTTTAATAGCTCTGATATCTGCAACACGCTAATAGAGAAACACACAGAATAAGCTGTGTATGAGAAGTGGCTGAAGCTATTTACAAGTCATGGGCTGTATGATAATGCGTGTATATAAGTTTACCTTCATTCGTACACATACCAAACACTTCGCAATCAAAACAGAATGAGTATCAAAGTCAGAAGGTGCGAATAACAAAACAATCTATCATAACAGTTAACTAGTATCAAGCCTTGTTTATCACGTAAATTTATCAGAATTCTCTGTAGATAAGACCCTAGATTGTTATTCCTACATTACACTTTAGCTTAGAAAGAGTCCATCCACTCATTCGTCAACCCTTTTTTTCGGTCGTATTTCTCACTGTTACTTGGAGTGTAAAAGGATACAAAAAGAGAAACAGGAAAGAACTAAAGCAGAAGTACCCACAGAGTGCCCAGCGCAATGAGCCACACATCCGTTGACTCATCTTTCTGGCATCAGACATTCTCCGCTCTACCTAAAAAAGCCTAACGATCCTCACAGGAAAAATAATACGCTTCATAATGTCTGTGGGAAGAAGCTCCTTCTGTCTATTACCAAGTTAAATGGGGGTGCAACTGTTTGTCATGTGCTATTCTATCCATTGCCAAATCAAAAATTGGTGTAGAGCTTGTCGTGTTTGTGCCCATACATAATTGATCCATATATTTCCATCATCCATCAGTTCTTTTGCATCCTCAGCGTCCACACAATGCACATTCACTCAGTTCCAAAACCATCCACCATCACATGGCCATCCATTTTGCCGCCTATCCTCTAGCTCGCTCATATATACCCATTTCACCACCCTGTGTAATTCCGTGTGTACAGACGAGTTGAAAAAAATAAATAAATCCTTGTATGGACAAAAAGTCAGCTGGTTGTTAACCATTTCAGTATTGAAAAAACTCCAACTAACGCCAAACGATTTTATTCATGTGAGTGAGTTTTAGTACCCTGAGAGTTAACATTGTAATAATTAACTTCTCATTGTGGGAGCAACTCTTGTATCTTGCTCCAGCTAACATCAGGTAATTATATGTACCACGCATCACAGAAGCCTGAGAGAACTGGGAAAGACACGAAAGACAGGAAGGGAAAATGTCGGGTATATGGAATGTAAAGGAGAAGGAAAGGTGGTGATGAGAGACGGCAATGGCTGGAGGGAATAAACTGAAAGGGGAGTGGAGAGGGGTGGGAGGGTAGCAGGGAAGTGAGGCGATATGCGATACTTAGTACGGAGTAGCTGGAGGGGACTGAAGGGAGCTGGGTGGTAGGTGAAGGTGAAGGGATGGTGGGTAATGTGATGAGAGATGGAGAAGAGAGTAAGATATGTATGAGATTGTGGAAGGAAAGGTACAGTAAATAACACGACGAGGGACAGGAATATAGGAAACTGGTGCACAGGTGGTAGGTAGTAGACGAGAGGAAATACAACACACTGTGTAAGGGATGGTAGATAGTACTAGGAGGGATGGAGCAGAGAATAGGAAATATATGAAACTGTGAAATGTAAAGCAGATACTGAGAGGGGGAACCAAGTTATGGATAGGAAGTATAAGAGACTGGTGAGTAGAGGGAAATGGAAGGCAGATAGTGAGAGGAGGCATGGAGTATAGGTGAGAAAAAATCATATTTTGACAACTGGTCATATTTTGACAACTGGTCGTTAGGTGAGAGGAAGGGAGGGTACAGATATTAAGAGGAAGGATGGAGGAAAGGACAGGGGATTACTGAGAGTGCAATAGTGCATCAATACGGCAACTATGATGAGAGAAAATAATGTTTAGAGTTTACGCCTATCGAATGAACGACTTTCTATATTTATTGACACAATCATCCCCCACAACAAGATAAGCAATAGTTGATTTACACATACGTCCCAAATCGTACTGTTGTGCGAAGAGAGACAAGAGGGTAATGAGAGATGTGAGTTACTCGCATATTTCTGAAATAATGAAAATGCATGACAGCACCATCACAAGCAGAAAGTAATTTAACTCCATCAAGGGCATGCGACAAGCAGTTTAACGAAAAAAGAAAACCGTTAACAAAGACAAAGTACTAATTCAGTGATTCATTTAACTTTGGAACACGTAGTGGGGTCTCACACAAGTTGCAGATTAATGCAGACTCGGTAACATACGCTGGCAAAATGTTTGGATAAAGCCTTGAACAACATGAATTTCAAGCAGAGAAGAGAAGTACTGCTTTAAACAAAGGCACAATATCAGAACGAACTAAGACGAAATAAAGCAGGAAATGAAACTTACTGATTAGTGCAGTAAATATTTCGTCCATCGTACTCCAAGTATCAGAATGTAAATGAAAATGAATTCATAAAATATGTACACGAACTCTTTAAAGATATATACGCATTTTTTTTTTTTTCAAAACTGGAAAAAGGAGGCTGTGAATGAATATTAATGTTCATTTGGGATGGAATGGATGTGTTCACTAGAATTTCAGATTGAACGTCACAACCAGGAAAGAGCTGTTTATTCTCCCTGCCTCATTATGATACATTGAACACCACCACCTCACTCCTCAGCAACACTCATCCCCGCACTCCACACCAGTCTTCAGCATCACACTCCGCCTCACTCCTCAACATCATATAACGCAGCACTCCACCACACGAGTCCTCGGCATCACACTCCACCAACTCCCTTCTCAACATTACACTATTACTCGACCATATAACTCCTTAACATCACACTTCGCCACACTACTTATCAACATCACAGTTCACCCACCTCTTTTCAACATCACGCTTCGCCACACCACTTATCAACACACATCACCACTTCTCAACATCACACATCACTTCTCAACGTCACACCTTGCCACACCACTCCTCAGCATCACATTTCACAACACATCTCCTAAACATCACACATCACCTCTCAACATCACACTTCGCCACACCACTCCTTAGCGTCACACTTCACCACACCCCTCCTCAACATCAAACTTCACTATTTTTCTCCTCTGCAACACACTTCATCACATCACTCAACATCACACTTCACCATACCACTTCTTAACATCACACTTCACCACACCACTCCTCAACGTCACACTTCACACCTCTCAACATCCCACTTCATCAGATCACTTCTCAGCATCGCATTTCACCACACTCCTCAACATGGCACACCTTCACAGCACTTCTCAACATCACAATTCACATCTCAACATCACATTTCATCACTGTCCTCAACATCACACTTCGCCACCTCTCCTCAACATCACATTTCGCCACACCTCTCCTCAACATCTCACTCCACCATACCTCTCCTCAACATCACACTTCACCACACCATTCCTCAACATCTCACTTCACCACACCTCTTTTCAACATTATACGCCACCACCTCGCTTCTCAACATCACAGAGCATCATGCACGACCACCTCACTCCTCAGCATAGCACATCACGTTCGACTGCACCGTTCCTCAGCATCACACAACATCAGATATCACACATCAGATATCACACAATACCCCCAATACTCCTCAACATCACATTTCACCACATCATTCCATAACACTACACACCACACTCGATCACATCAAAATAACGAAACTTCACACTCGACCACATCACTCTCCAACATCACAAAAGCTTACATTCCATCTGCCCACTTTTTAACATCAACGAATATCGCATTCTCATCTACCACAATCAGCACCGCATATCACGGTGAACCGCATCAAACTCGATCACATCACTCATCACCATCAGAGACCGTGCCCTCATTCTTACCCATTGCACATCAAACCCAACCACATCTTTCCTCAACGTCAACATACACATACAGCGGTTCAACTGAATCTGGTAGGCAACTAGACTGTAGTTTAGTAACATATAAATAAGTTTTGGACACATTATGTAATAAAATGTAAATGTAGAATAAAAGGACCTAATTTCAAACCTTAGCAGAAACGGACAAGTACATATTAGTTTGTAAGTGACGGCTCCACCTTCAGGAGCTCAAGCAAGTCTCCGTCCTGCAGGCTGGGTTTCTCTTCATATTTTGCTTGTTGGGATGTTTTTCTTTGACCTCACAGATAACCGTGACAATTATTGCAGTGATATATCAGCGATTGCCGGCACGGAAATACCCGTGACACCTGGAAGAGGTGTTGATCATTGATAGCCTGTACAATCGACTTTCGTGACTTCTCCGGATGATGTAGCTCGGGTAGTCTCCTAGTCACAGAAGTCCAAGTACATGAGGGCTCCTCCCCTTTGCGTCTAGCTGACTGTCCGATATCCGTTCAGTAATATGCTAGGAGCAACCAGTATTCTGCGCTGTCCTCAGTAACGGAATTTTCATTCTCCTGCAGGTGCGATGCCTCGCAAAGGCTCAGGGTGTTTGTAATGATATCAGGAGCATGTGGTTCCTATGGTGTGACATTACCACCTTAACTGTATTCTTTACATGCAGATGGGACAAATATTTGAATCAAGGTTGTGGTCCATTAAAGGTTGGCTTGCTCCTTTGTGTGGAGGTGTGAATAACCTTATTCCTCTCACATTTCTTTCCATGCAGGTCTTGCATCCTCTCCCTTGAGCCTCCTGAACCCCGGCATGGTCAGGAAAACCCTATCAGAGTATCCCAGTTAGCACCAGACGATTTCATTCAACTGTGAATAACTCGCTGGAGCCTGAGTGTTAATGAACTTGTGGTGCTAAGTGTGAACTGGTCGGATTCTATTTAGCTTGGTGTCCATACTCCATGCGGATCTAACGGCTTGATCCTCCTTGACTTTGTGATATTCTAATTGCCCTGACTCTGGTGGCTTCCGTCCTTGTTCCATTTAGGTCTGGTCTGGTGTGTGCCAGTTCCAGCTAATGGCTTGGCGGCTTGCTCTGCAGAGTACGAAAAGAGGACATTCCACTGGCTGTGTTGAGCTTGACTTCTGTGAGCAGGATTTTGGTATATTAAATCTTCATTATCTTTGTCATCTATATCATAATCATCATCATCATCGTTAGCAGCAGCATCACCACCATTTTCCCATCTTTGAATGGGGGTTAGGTTAGGTTCAGAAAGCAAGGAAAGACAAAACATGTAGAGGGAGAACTGACAACAGCACGCCTAGTGAAATGGGCGAGATTCTTATTCACATGCCATTCAAGCACCGGAATCTTAGCTCCACCTCGTAGGCTTAACCGTTGCATAATACGAAATACTGCAAAACACTTCACTCGACAATTTCACTCCGTCGCACCAGAAGGACTTCATCGAACCCCCTTCCCTTTCCCATAGACTTCCACAGCACCACAGTGACATCGCTCTCTAACATCAGCGTGGATCTTATGGGAGGATAGTTTGGTAGGACGTCACTAGTGTGTGACTTCAGGATCTTAACCAGATTCTCGAAAGCTAGAGGTGGTACGTGTTTGTTGTGAGTGTTTGTCTTAGTTTTCGAACACAAGCATGAACACGCACGCGCACACACGCGCACACACGCGCGCGCGCGCGCACACACACACACACACACACACACACACACACACACACACACACACACACACACACACACACACACACACACACACACACACACACACACACACACACACACACACACACACACACACACACACACACACACACACACACACACACACACACACACACACACACACACACACACACACACACACACACACACACACACACACACACACACACACACACACACACACACACACACACACACACACACACACACACACACACACACACACACACACACACACACACACACACACACACACACACACACACACACACACACACACACACACACACACACACACACACACACACACACACACACACACACACACACACACACACACACACACACACACACACACACACACACACACACACACACACACATATATATATATATATTGCCCAGGGCGCCCAAATACTCGTATACACTAGCCAACATCTTTCCTCGTTCTGGTTTCTGTTCTCCAGTCCGTCTCTCTTCATATCCACTTATTTCCCTACCTCAAGCTCACCTCTCGTACGCCTACACTCATCCCAGTGTTTTTTCACTTTGTTCCATTGTTTCATGATTTTTAATTAAACTTCTGTTTACCATCATCTGTCCTTCCATATTATGCTATCTCCACCTTGTATGTAGGATGTCAACATTCACAGCAGTTTTATTTTTTATATTTGAAACTGTTCCCAATTCCTTTCTCCTAAATTTCGATCCATCATCACCTGCTTGCTTCTGGGTTGACTTTGGATTATAATTTCAAGGGCAGAAGTTTAAATGGTGTGCAGAGCCAGAGCAGTTCATGCTGAATATTCAGATCATTGTTAATCAGAATTGCAAGGAATATAGTGAGTGCAAAGTGCCTCCTGTAAAGTTAATGGCATAACTAGTGCATCATATCGCCACTGATGAGATGTCAGTCACTAACCCCGTGCCGCATTTTTCATTTTATTCTTGTTTTCCGTAGGCGAATTTCTTCATTTCAGGAAAGATTATTTGGGCTGGTGGGGCTAAGTAAAGTCTAATCAGCCCCTTACTATTGGAGAGTTATTCTCCAGCTGAATAATTCCCTAGTAACAGGAAGATTAACTTAAATACATCAGATTCAAGGGGGTAAGTATAATGTATGATGAAAAGAATAAATTGGCAGCTTAAAAACTTGAACTCTTGACATTCAAATTTACGTTACCATTAGCAACTCTCACAGTGTATAACCAGCAGGTCACCCCGGACATGAAAGTGTGCAAGGGAGTCCTCTGACACTCGTGCAGGCTGAGCAAAATGACTTATTCAACAGCGGTGGGGAGGGCTGCCGGCGGCCACCATGATGCATCCTAAAGTATTCAGTCGCTGTCGCCCGCATTCACCTCCACACTCTTGTGCTCTCACCTTCTCAACACCACACTGGATCACGAGGGCAGGCAAACCAGACCAGCAGACCACCACTTTCACACTCGAGTGCTCAAATATATGTTTGATTGATCAGTGTCTTAAATAAAATTTCTTTACTCTTTGTTCTTTTATACCCAGAGGTACAACTTGGGTAAATGTAAATATGGAACACGTTCGGTGCTCAGCTGCAGTGTTCATCTCTGCAACTTTAGCCTTTGAGCTTGTAGCAGGTTATTCATTCGCAATCCTGGGATGCAAGGACACTGCATCATCAAGGTTACCACAGTAACGTCTCCTAGGTGATCACTAAATACTCATTTTACCCACCAAATCAAAAAGGGTGGATGGGCATCTGCATCCAGTGGAGCCAGTTCCCCACACCAGGATTAGAATGCTGGCGCCGTCGAGTAGGCAGCTCCGTAGCTAGTAGCAAGGTCTAAACTTGGCTAACGGTCCTAACCACTAAGCCATCTACTGTTGTACGTCATATTCTACAGGAAGAGTGGGAAATAGTAACATTTTCCCCTTATCACCCTCGTGTTGTTGATATACATTACACCTAATTAAGTGTGTGTGTGTGTGTGTGTGTGTGTGTGTGTGTGTGTGTGTGTGTGTGTGTGTGTGTGTGTGTGTGTGTCCTCCCTATTTTATTTTTTGTTTCACTATCCACATTAAGATAACTACAGAATCTGTCTTAAATGTAATATGTTACACAAGCACACTAACCACTGCCGATACAGAAATGCTGGAAAGCATCGATCACTCTTAATTTTTTACCAAAAACGTCAATTAACACTCCCAGGTTCCTGTGGCTCTCAGATGAATAACATTGTTTGACGTTAGCTGGAGTAGAATACTAAAGTTGTTCCAGCCATAAAAGATTCATTGGTAACATTATTAATATTTCCAGGCCCCTCTGCCTCACTATAAACTAAAGAAAATCGTCTGGCGTTAGCTGCAATATAATACTGCAGTTCTTTCGATTGTGGAGAGATTTATGGAGACAGTATTTGCACTCTCGGACTCCTATTTCTACTCTCATCAGCATAACATCGTTCGGTGTTGAGTGGAAGCAAATACCAGAGTTGTCACGATCGTAAAAGTTAAATGACTGTGCTTATTTCGTAACTCAGAATATACTCTTCGTACTTCTAATGTGGTACATATGGCATCTGATCATTACTACACTCTGTCCACTTTAACATGTTCTAATATTGCCATCCCTCCATCTTCAGTGCCGAACCATAGAAAGAGACTAACACTTGAATATGATTACACGACACAGTGCAAATAATAATAATAATAATAATAATAATGTAGTGTTGTGTTATTCTGCCACTTGGTTACGGAAATTAAAGTAAAAAATGGCTAAAATCTCGTCCAATTTGAAATGGACGACGTGTATTTTGTGAAAGATGTGGTGTACTTTGCATCGTTGCCATTACTTAACTCAGTGAATCCTGTATTTTTTTTTACTTTTTGAGTTTGTTCTTGCTGCCTCCAAATGGTTTTATTAACTTTGTAAAAACCATACATTTGAAGTTCCGGGGATTGCTGCAACACTCTTCACCAACCTCTTCGTAACCTCATTCTCTGTCTAAGCTGAAAACAGTCAACTGAAAGTAGTAGGAGTAAAAAAAAAAAAAAATCGTCTTAAAGGAGCTTAAGTTCGTTTGCTTTTTAGGTACCTGGTGCTTCCCATTTCATACTAAGGGAATCCTGAGCATGTTTGCGCAGACCAAAAGTAATGTACTCTTTGGAAGCCCTCGCCAACAGGGATGCTTTTTATCTAACGAGGAAACCATCGGACTTCCCTGCACGTAAGATTTTCTGATTGGAAGGTAAAGTTTGTGGTGTGTGGTCCAGGCGAGGAATATTAAAGCACTTCCACAGCCGCACTCACTTGCCCCCTTATTTACAAACTCTCTTCAGTTTATCCCTTTCAGTCCTGATATATATATATATATATATATATATATATATATATATATATATATATATATATATATATATATATATATATATATCCAGACTGTTAGAGCCAACTCAAGGGGAAGAATTCGGGTTATGATAGAGCTAATGGAGACTGTGTCAAATCCCGTCATTACAACTGGTTTCTCTAAACTTAGGAAGAATTGTCTTTAGTTTTCAAGAATAAAGAAAAATACGTCGTACGATTCAGTGGGGTTACGGTGTGCAAGAAATTTCTTGTTTATACCTTTATCATTATTAATACAGCCACCAGGCATTTCGCACTCAAAGTAGATTAAATACTGAAATCACAAAATACGAAAACTAAGTTTTCTGTGGTAATAGTTAACTGTTATAAAGATTTGTTGATCAGATATTGGTAAGGATTCCTCTTTAATGCGATCCCGTATTGTTGTCAGCCTGAGAAGATTTTTTTTTATCTGTTCCTCCACGACTGTTCTGCATGTTGTGACTTATAATCCTTTTGTGTGTTATTTATAATCGTTAACATTAAGACACATTGCAGAAATAATATATACACATATATCAGCGTACCAAATAAAGAAATATAGCTGATAAGGAAGAGATACTGGTAAGTATCCGTAACCAACGTGAACAGGTGCCCAAGAGAAGAACTAGTAAAGGAGACTAACCAGTTTACAAGATAAACAAGTCTATTTAATATATAATTATCACAGTTTTGTTTTCATATTTTGTCACTGCAGTAAGTGTTTTAATCTAATAGTAAAAGTCTTGGTTGCTGTATGAGTGGAAAAAAAATATGTACAAACAATCTTATAAACAATGTAAGTTTGGAAAAGTTTGCAATACTGGCCCTGGCCACGGATCCTGGAGCCTGAGGTAGAGAAGCAGCAACTGCGCTGGCAGGTTCCTTTATTACCTCCTTGAATTCAGTGACGCTATTATTCTTGATATATTCAGCTTGTAAGAATGCATTAGCAGTGGAAGGATTAAATAAAGCTTTATCTAATCCCTCCAAAACAAAGCGGGTACACAAGTACTGAATGGGTAGGGGAGCTGCAGGTCCTTATTAAGAGGCGTCCTAAAGATGCTAAAGTCTACTGCCGTGAAGGGAGAGCTTCAGAGCACAAATATTGTTTTCCTAAGTCGCTATGATCTACGGGAGTGAAGCATCGTGGTTCAGAAAAATGTTAGTAACACAAAACGGGCCGCTGAATGATATGCTCCCGGATCACAAATTTTCTCCAGTGCTGCATATAAATGGCAAAAATGCATTAGAAGGAAGACGTTACCGTAAAGAATGGAGAAGCAGAGATCTGGCTTCACATGAATTATGACTAAGGTGTAACATATGCTGTAGAACTCTGTCTACATTCCTGGATTCCTATTCCTTATTTTCAGAGTCTTATAGTGACATATGAATTATGCCACAGTACTGCAAGCAATAGCACGGTATAAAACTGCACCACTATGCCCTGAATGCAATCTCGTCATAAATTATATTAAGTACTTTTTAGTGAAGACTGTCAGAGTGTCCTGGATCTATGCCTACACTCTGACCTTCCTATACTTCAGCTTCCGGGTTCACCCTTGTCGGACAAAAAAGAAAAAAATGTAACACAGGAAAATGGTTTAGAGTGAATGAAAATGAAATGGTTTTGTCTCTTTTCAAAATTCAACGCAAGTTATACCCGTCACACACACACACACACACACACACACACACACACACACACACACACACACACACACACACACACACAGACACACACACACACACACACACACACACACACACACACACACACACACACACACACACACACACACACACACACACACACACACACACACACACACACACACACACACACACACACACACACACACACACACACACACACACACACACACACACACACACACACACACACACACACACACACACACACACACACACACACACACACACACACACACACACACACACACACACACACACACACACACACACACACACACACACACACACACACACACACACACACACACACACACACACACACACACACACACACACACACACACACACACACACACACACACACACACACACACACACACACACACACACACACACACACACACACACACACACACACACACACACACACACACACACACACACACACACACACACACACACACACACACACACACACACACACACACACACACACACACACACACACACACACACACACACACACACACACACACACACACACACACACACACACACACACACACACACACACACACACACACACACACACACACACACACACACACACACACACACACACACACACACACACACACACACACACACACACACACACAGCCTGATTATCGCGTAATGGTATAGGGCGCATTGCCGAAAATGATACCATCCTGCTTCGCAGGACTGATAATATAATAAAAAGCACTCAGAGAGTACACCTGCTCCCACCACATTTTTTTTTTTGTGTGTCTGACTTTAGGCAGTGGCTTCAGGGCCTATCCCCAGGGCATATCCCCAAGGCTCAGTGGTCCTCCAACATCTTTACATGTCACTACTTCGGCGCTAACACCCACTGTCCATATTGAATACATGCTAGGCATTTCTCATACAGGACTGGTGTTCTTGTTTAGCGGGGGTATTTTTACATGTCAGCAGGTCTTCTAGTAGATCAGTAAAGTCTACTTTTTATGAAATTCAGATCCCCAGCTGGGATTTGAACCGGGGTCCGTTAGGACTACAGGCCACCTCCCTACCGTTTGAGCCACCGTCTTTCTCTGTGATCTTGATCTTCGACCGACTACTGTCAAAAGCGAATTACCTGATATTTGACCGACACTTAGCATGTCCACCAAGTTTGGTCCAAATCAGATCGAAACTCTTTGAGTCTGCCTTACCCTGGGACCTTGACTTTTGACCATTTTCTGAGACCTTGACCCTTCACTGATTTTTCTCAAAATCAAACACCTGTATCCTTTACCTCGAACCCTTCCAAATAGTTTGGTGTAATTCGTGTAAAAACTGCTTAAGTTGACCTTGCCCTGTGACCTTTGACCTGTTGTTCTCATAAGCAGTAGGTTAACTCCTTGGATGATCCTCAGTCCACCCAAGTTTGGTTCAGATCGAATATAAATTGTTTTAGTTTTTTGCTCAGGCAGCCACACGGTTTGAACCCTGACCCTGCCCTGTGACCTTTGACTGAGTGTTCTAAAATTGTATCTCTTGCTTTACTCTCAACCCTTCCACTAAATTTGGTGTAAAGCAAATTAAAACTGTCGTTGATCTTATTTGGTAACACTTAAACTTGCCTTGTGACCTTAACATTTGACCTAATGTTCTTCTGTCCCTCTACCAAATATGGTTAAAATCGAAAAAAAATATAGGTTGCATCGCTAGTACACACACACACACACACACACACACACACACACACACACACACACACACACACACACACACACACACAGCCTATCAATGCATAAAAACCGTTCTTTCTTCACGAGTCGGGAGTGTAATAACAAGCTTGCTGGCGACGATGGCCAGCTCTATGCAGACCAAGCTTTGTCATCGACCGGAAGTGAGTTTCGACGCTGAAAGTCATTTCAATATAGATGTACTCCAGTGCAACATTCCATCCAAGAATCATTGCCCTGCCTAAATAATCTTCGGAGCCTTAACATTTCGCCCGAGCAAGGTCGTAATTTTAGCGCAGTTCATTTTTTCTGCACTTCATGACATTTGACCCCCTTCCTGGCGGATATAGGTAATGCATGTACGAAGTACACATGTAGCACTCATTAACGTCTATAAGCATGCAAAGTTTCATGCGATTCCATCTACCCACAGTGGAGCTAGGGAACTTGAGATTTGCAGATTGGCCCACCAGAGGTACAACTTCTAGGTGGCACTGCCAGCCACTGGAAGTGAGTTTCGACGCTGTCCGTTTTGTATGACGGTACTCTGGTGCAACATTCCATGCAAGAATCATGGCCCTGGCTTGATAATCTTCAGAGCCTTAGCATTTCGCACGAGCATTGTCATGATTTTAGGTATTTTCACCGTTTTCTAATTTGATTACCTTTGACCCCTGGCCTGACCAATGCAGCACACAAGTATAGAGTAGAAAGTTGAAGTTCAAGTCAATGTCAATTCCATCAGTCCACTGGGGAACTAGAGGGACATTTTTGAAAACTGGTACGGTTGCTAGGGACGCTGAGGCCAATCTTCTCAGGGTTGCCACTCGAAAACTAGAAGAGAAAGGGGATGAATGGATGGTACACATCCGATAGGGAATGACCTCAAGATTACGCTGAAAAAAAATCAGAGCTTTCTACGATCATTATAATGCTTCTACAGCTCAAAACTTTAAAAGTACGAACAAAGCGGGTTTTCGGCCGTTGCTAGGCAGCGAGTAGTTGCCTAGCAACCAAAACCTTGCTGATACAACTAGGTCATAGGCTAGTCACTGTGTCCAAGTTTGGTCGGAATCGGTTAATTCTGAAGGGTAGAAGTGCTTGCCACGATTAAACAAGAATACAAGAAAGAAAGAAAACGTGACTAACAGTAAGGGCAGCATGGAGCTGGCTAATAATGATGATAATAATAATAATAATAATAATAATAATAATAGTAATAGTAATGATAATAATACTACTACTACTAATAATAATAATGATAATAATAATAATAATATGATGATGATGATGATGAATGAATGAGAAGAAGAAAGATTATGCAATTTAATTATCACCGAAAAGGAGTAGTAGCCTCACTAAAGGGGAGGGGGGAAACGGGAGTAAGCGGCTCATCTTTTCGCATGTCAGGGAAGTCGGGCAACATGGCAGTATTTCGCATGAGTGACAAAAGTTAATTGATTTCACTCTCGGGCTGGTCGTGTCTCCGAAAGCCCCGTCAAACTTGAAATTGTTTCTCTTCCTGGCGACGCTCTGAGGCTGCCGGGACATAGAAGGCAGGATTCTAGAGGGCTCACGAAACTCCATAGCACTTTAAATTTGAT
>NC_137008.1:44696359-44803859 GCF_032717465.1 Coenobita brevimanus
TAAGAAAAGGCTTTCGACTCAGTGGAGCACATAGCAATTATAAATTCATTGCGAGAACAAGAAGTGAATGACAACATTGTAAAACTTCTCGAATACACATATAAAGAAGGAGCTGCCACAGTTAAAGTACATAAAGACGCGGGAAAAATTAAGATTGAGAAGGGCGTGCGTCAGGGTTATACAATTTCACTAAAATTATTTACAGCATGCCTAGAAAGTATTCTGGGAAAGCTAGACTGGGAGAACAAAGAAGTAAACATTGATGGAGAAAACCTAAATCATTCAAGATTTGCAGATGACATTGTCCTAATCTCAGAAACATCTGAGACACTGCAAGAAATGTTATATGACCTAAACAGAGAAGGCCTTGAAGTAGGGCTAAAGATGAACCGGAGTAAAGCTAGAGTAATGTTTAATCCAAATACACCAATGATCGTCATCAGAATAAGTTAAGTAATTTTTGAAAAAGCGGGGGAGTACAATTACTTGTGACAATAAATTAAATTTAACGAAATTTCAATTAGATGGAAAGCTTTCAGTAAACAAATAGTTATCATGAAGAGCAGCTTGCCAGTATGTATGAAACGAAGAGTACATAACGAATGTTTAATCCCAGCTAAGACATACGGTTGTGAGACCTGGAAACTGACAAAATCAATGGAAAATCAACTACTCTGTTCTCGAGGAGCAATGGAAAGGACAAAGTTGGGAATATATTTAAGAGACAGGGAAAGATCAACTTGGGTAAGAGAACAAAGTAAAGTCAAAGACATGATAGAAGTTATAAAAGAACAGAAACGGAGGTGGGCAGGTCATGTAGCAAGAATAATGGATAACCGATTTAGCAAGAGACTGACTGACTGTATTCCAAGTGACTGTAAGCGTTGCAGAAAAAGACCAGACAGGAGGTGAAGAGATACGATAGAGAAGCTTGCAGGCAAAACGTGGCAGAGATTGGCTCAGTCAAGGATTTCGTGGAAAAAGTTGGGGGAGTCCCTTGTTCAGCCAGGGACTTTCAGTGACTGATGATGATGATGATGATATATATATATATATATATATATATATATATATATATATATATATATATATATATATATATATATATATATATATATATATAATTATTTATTTATTTATTTATTTAATTATTTATTTATAATTTATATTCAGGATGTTAGCTCGTAACTTCAGCTAACGTCAGACAATATTCTCGTACTTAAGCTTAGAGTAATTATAGGAATATGGGAGTGATAACACTGGTATCATTAGGCCTCTCATTGTTGGGAAAACTCTTTTTTTTTTTTTATATATATATATATTACAGCTAAGGTCAAACGATATATTGTAAACACAGAGTCCGTCATAGGAGCCTAAGCGCGTTAATACTTATCAACAAGACACCCAACTGAAAAACGAGATATTCCCAAAACACCATTTAAACAACACATCACACTACCCATCATCAGTACAACCAACCCAGCACAGCATCACCTCAGTAACACAGACACATTGCCTTTGGCCTGCGGATGTTGTGCTTCCCCTAACCCCGAGCATAACTAAGCAACTTTAGGACTAAGTTAGGGGTGGAGATAAAGTGAAGTTGGTAAGCATGTTCCTACTTTTCCCTAGCTCTGATACCTGTTGTGTACCACGGTTGGGAATCTGATTGCTGGCGTAGAGGAGTCATTTCATCTTGTGTGTGTGTGTGTGTGTGTGTGTGTGTGTGTGTGTGTGTGTGTGTGTGTGTGTGTGTGTGTGTGTGTGTGTGTGTGTGTGTGTGTGTGTGTGTGTGTGTGTGTGTGTGTGTGTGTGTGTGTGTGTGTGTGTGTGTGTGTGTGTGTGTGTGTATATGTGTGTGTTTGTGTGTGTGTGTGTGTGTGTGTGTGTGTGTGTGTGTGTGTATGTGTGTAGGCCAACGTGTTCATGAACTTGTAATGTCTGCATCTGTATATACGTGTATGTGTGTGTTTTGCCTCTAATGTAATCATCTAATACACTTACCGGTTGCTGAACATAACATAAACATTACTCAGCCAGCCAGTTACATGGCACTGGGATTTGATAACCCAGAGTTGCCCTGAACTCCAGCAATATTGTGTAATATATGCCAGCTGTAATGTCCTATCTGCCCAAACCAAGAAGAAGTATTTGTTCACAGCATGATTACAGGACACAGTGCATAATAAAACAAGGCATTTCACATTATATTTCTCACATTATACTAGTTTTCTCGTCATTTCGGATTTAATTAAACTGTACATTGGGGTTAGCTAATGTTCATTGTTACCTAGAGTCATACGTAATACCAACATTCTGGCTGAAACACTGTGCTGTTTAAAGGACCATGGTAATATACACACTCACTGCCCGGGCTTTTAATTATCTACCCATTAACTAAACCTGCCGGCGAAATACTGCAATGAGCAAAACCAGCTCTCCCACCACTTTTTTTTTTCTCTTTCTGTGTGTTTTAGCCTTGAACTTTGCAGAGACGAAAGTGAGTATCAGTGGAAAAGCCGAGGCTACCCGTGCTTGAGTGTTCAGCGGAGCGCAAAGGATCGCTCAGGGAAGGTCAGGGTGTGATGCCAGTCGACCGGAATTAGGAACAGGGCAGTGGCCAGTATTACAAGCAGCCGGAGCAAAAAAACTGATGAACGTTGGTTAAAGCTTCATATACTCAGATTCATGGTCATGTACTGAGCAGATTTATTCTCCATTGTGTATGTCATATATTTATATTATTGTTGTATATAGCCTACCTTACAAACACAGCCGCATCAACACAGTTTCCACATACACATCTCACATCCTACACCCCAGAAGCCTTCCACAGCTATACCTTTCAGGTAGGATCAGGTTACATTCATTGATAGAAAGTGGCTCTCCTCGGCCCTCCTGAACAATAACACTTCAGGACCCATAAAACATGACTGGAAAGCATATCGTACAGCTGCCCGACGATGCAAGGTCCAGTACAGTGTGTACAGTCCGGCCCGCACGAAACATTAATGGGTACATACATTATTACTGCTGCACCCCTAAACAGAGTTCCACAAGAAATTCACCTGGTGGTATCTTAAGTGTTGCAGAAAAAGGGTTCAGTCTGTTGGTGTGGGTGTGGATGTGGCACTGGGACTAGAGTATCAATAAATGATGCAAGGTAGACATTTATATAATTGAGGCGTCCCAACAACGCGAAAAATTACCGGAGAGAGACAAGGAGGTGCGTTGTACACGGACCACCCTGTACAACTGTTAAATAATTAATATACACATCCTATTACAGCATCTACACTTCCATCCCTGCCTGTAAGAAAAGTGAGGTCACATTACTCTCCCTTGCATTAAATCGTCAGTGGCATGTCATCACATCGTCACTCTCTGCTCGCATTACTGTACGAATAGACCGGAATTAAACTTTGTGTGGAAATCTCGTGCGACTGTTTCAGGAATTGGAGTTACCTTGACTTCACTGCTACCCCAGGCCAGTCTAATTATCTTTTTTTTTTTTTTTTTTTTTTTTTGTATTATGACCTACATTATATCATTTGATACTGATTTGCAAGGACTATTGTATACTTCTTGCTGCATATTCAGAGGAGGCTTGCAGCAGACCCAAGTATATCATACGTAAAATTCACAAAAAATTAGCGCTGATTAAGTCTCTCAGGCTATGATATGATTTGCTCTCAGCTGAACAAAATTACCTGGTGTACGGTGAAAGAGAATACTAGAGGTGTCTGCTTAAAGAGTTCAGTATTAACACTCGGATTTATATGACTCGCTCTCGTCTGACTAAATCGTGTGGCGGAGCCTGGAAAAAGCTTGGGAGGACGCAACGATGCCCGTCAGCGTAATACTCGTATGGCTTTAGTGTTTAGTTATTAAATGTTACATTCACATCGCTTCTGTAGCCTTCGAATATCATGAGTGGCAAATATAAATACCAAGTCAGAGTTGTATATTTGAAAGCACAGGTGAATATCAACATCCAATGGTGGCAATACAAATGGTAATTAAAACATTTATAAATACATTAAAAAATAACACAATGAAGTTTGGAATTATGGGCAACATTATGTAATCCAGTCAAGAATTTGCATTTCTTTTGTAGTTTACTGTGTTTTTCCGAACTACTCCCATTTGAATACATAAACATTCATTGCTTGCTAAACCTTTCTATGGTTCATATTCACGTAAGGTTAGGCTGTTGTCAGGTTCTCAAAGATCTCTATCTTTCTAGCTGATTTCTGCATATGGCGTGTTATTACTAGTTTATACTTTTTTATACAAAAGTGCATTTACATCAGAGAGCAGTAATTATTATACAGCACAGTATTAAGGTAAAATATACAAAGCAGATCGTCAGGGAAAAGGTAACCTATTAGAAAACCTTCAAAATGGACGAAAAAGTGGATCTTGAAGCCTCACCATCCAGATTTGTCCAATTGGCTTCCAGACTTTTTTGTTTTCCTCTGGTATTGTATTTCCCTTGATATTTCTGCAGCAGACAAATACCCTTAGTTGCACCTGTTTCAAGCTGAGAGTCGAACATTGGTAACTTTGCGCCCACTCTCAGGCCACAGAAGCGCTCGCAGCTGTTGTAATGCCACTCCAGCTCTTGAAGAGAACTGGGGCAAAAGATTTTGGTACAGAAACTGATTCTTAGATGGATAGATAGGTAGATAGATAGATATGTTTGTGTGTATATGTGGGCGTGAGTGTATGTGGGTGTGCGTGCGTGCGTGCGTGCGTGCGTGCGTGCGTGTATGTGTGTGCGTGTGTGTGTGTGTGTGTGTGTGTGTGTGTGTGTGTGTGTGTGTGTGTGTGTGTGTGTGTGTGTGTGTGTGTGTGTGTGTGTGTGTGTGTGTGTGTAGATTCAATATATTCTTGACTATCTAAAGGCTAGCAATGCACACACACACACACACACACACACACACACACACACACACACACACACACACACACACAGTTGTGCAAGCAATACAACACACCTGCATGACAGATTGCACACAAATTCGCAGCAGCAGCAACCGAGCGAACCAGAGAGGGTGCAGGACGTGGCTGTGTTGTAGAGGGAATTGGGAAAAGAACAATGTGGTGTCCACAGTTTTATTTTCGGCGATACCCGAATATTCCGCCACCCTCGTGTTGCCAGTAGAACTATTGTGTGTGTGTGTGTGTGTGTGTGTTTGTGTGTGTTTGTGTGTGTGTGTGTAACAGCAGGTGCATTCTCCGAAAACGTTGCCGTTTAATAAAAGAACGCGTCAGTATTTTACAGAACATATTGTGTATCTGCGAGTTTTGGAAAAAAAACGTATTAACGCATCGTGCACATGAATTTAGAGCTGGCGCATTCGTTAATTAAATTATCGTGCAGTCGTAACACTTAATATGTTTATAACAAACATAAACTTACGGCACCATATGTTATATGAAATATATTTCACACAGCTTCTGTGTACAAAAAAGGCAGATGGTCTATAAAAGGACTATGGTTTCTTTAACTATCGGGAAAAGCCTTATGTTCTTTCTTCATGTCTGGGTGTATCCTATTCATTGTAACGGAACAGAGTTCTATGCTGTACATTCATATTGCCATAATATGAAGACTCTTGACACAACCTTGGAATAATCTTTTATCCACAATTTCTGCCACGCACTGCAACAGTAAGAGAAAATTTTATCACTGATTTTGTCTGTGCTACTAATTCAAATCCCAACTAATGATCACTGCTAACTCTCTGAATATTTCTGTGAATTTTGTCTTTTGCCTCATATCTCGGCGTGTGTGATCTAAGACGCTGGGATAATCTTTTAAACATAATCTCCACCATGCACTGCAGCAGTGAAAGAATAATTTATTATCGATTTCTCTTGGGTACAATTACAGATTCTACGTAAAGAGCACTGTCTATCCTCAGAATATTTCCAAATGCAGTTTCTCTTTTGCCTCACATCTCAGCATATGTAATCTAAGACGGAACTCCTCCCTTATCGGTCCCGTAACGTCGCATAACCTGCACAAGTCAAACAGTAACAGATTCACCAGAGAAGCTCTTACAGGCTACCTCACTGGAAGAATAGCACCAGAAAAAAAATAATGATAGTATGTTCTTCCATAGCTGTAACTAACACCTCACCCCGGTCACTGACGAAGTATCATACATATTAAGGACTCACGTTATCTATACAGCATCTTTTCACTCAACAAGTATCTTGAAATTCTTAGATTGTAATTATGAATGCCAAAGTTAGAAAATAACATTATTCTAATTCCCACAATCTCATTTTTTAAAGAGATTGTTTTAAACGGCAAAAAATAAGTAATTCTAGAGACGGTAGACAATATATACAAACCACATATCACCTGTGTCCGCGTCATAAAAAGTAGCCTCAGGGGACAGAGTGAGAGAATGTTAAGTCTTCGTTTTGTACCTGAATAAGGATATGGTTTATGTAGCATTGTATTTTCTGCAAAGCGTAAGTAAGGAGGTGATTATTCGACTTTCTTCTCCTCTGGCTAATATCATGATAAAGAAATGAGATGTTTGTACTCGGTCTCCTTATCCCACGTGCTTGTGGGAAACAATAACTCGTTCACTTTAACTTGGCAGAGATTTTTGTCCTTTAACAACCTATTTCCCGTTGTTCAGTGGCAGAACAGTACAATAGTACGGCTGAACATCCTTTCCAATCAGTTTCTTCGTGGCAAGCATCATACGAGTATTCAAGTGTTAAGCACTTGTTACAGCTCAGGAGTCAAGACGGAGATATGGCAATTTTACACCTGTTACTGGGAGTAGAATAGTTTTTTTTTTTTTTTAGCTTGATAAACAAACTGCGACAGCCAATATTAGTGTCAAATCTGTAAAATGTTTAACGTAGTAAAAAATATATGCTTTCGAAATCATCAGACTCGAAATGCCATGCAATGGGGCTGACTGGAAACAAGAGAAAGTCAGTATTTGAAGGTGTGATGAAAATGTCTACACAGTGCACACAAAAAAAATACCTTAAGGGTCTCCTATCTCTAAATCTAAACATAATAGTATGTGGAATATCACGGAGGATGAATCACTCGACAGTATATTATCTCCTGACGTAGTAAGGTCATGACACGGACACACCACACTTGATACCAGGCAGGTTATAGGTCATTCTGCTCCTGACATGGGGTAGCAGAAGGGCATATAACAGAAGTCCAGGGTGCTGTGACAGTTGGCGAGACAGTCACTCTGAAATCTCTTCCTACAACAGAATGTTTTGCAGATGCCTCAATCCTTTCTGAGCTCAGACTTCACGTTCACATCCAGGGCTTCTGTCCATTCGTGTCAGTGTGGCAGCATGGCTGTAATGAGTAATGTTGACGAAGAAGCACTGGAAACCTTGGTGGGCAATGCTGACAGGTGTTGGTGATCTCAGTGGGAGCTGAGCAACTGTATTCGATAAGTTAGGGGGTTTGGGAGCCCTATCAGGCTACGTAGTCATTTTGTATCTCTGCTGTGCCTCCGTCTGGAAATGTTGGGATGCAGCGATGAGAAGCATTTACTATCTCTGAGCAACATTGTGGAAGCTCCTGTCTGTAGAGAATGTGGAGTGATGAGCACTAACTGGGAGTACTTGCTGTTCTTGTAGTACATTTTTAGTAATGAGTGATGCGTTGCTAGATACTCTAAAGGGCCTCGGAGCCGTTTTGGAAGGAGACACGATGTTACCTGGAATGGTGACGGAGAATCCGAACAGGAGGTTGATGTGGTAGTAAGCTTTGGAGGGAAGATGGAGGGTCATGGCGAAGGACTGAAGGTCAGACTTTATATGTCTTTTACTGTTCCTCCAGCTTCCTTTTTTTTTTTTTTTTTTCTGTGACACCTGGGGATACCACTTTTCACTGGTTCCTCTGTAGCTGCCGGCCACATGTGTCTGCCATCACATTCCTGTGAAATATTTCATACTTGATCAGGTATTTTCCTGGTTCCCTATCTTGTAGCCTGACATTTTTTTCCACTACTACCACAGTTCCTTCATTTGATGCATTACAAAATAACATTTTAATGTCAAAGAATTTTTTTACCATCTCTGTCACCATATATTACCATAGAAGGTAGCATTTTAAGCATGTAGCAGCCAAGGTATTTCTGTCAAAATATGCTCTTTCCAAAACAGGTGGTTTAATAACTATGTAATAAAAGCTTAAGATATTCCGTTCAGTATGCAGCACACACACACACACACACACACACACTTGCACGCAATCTCTGACAACACACACGATGCTTTACCTTCCTTGGAGGTCGGCTGCACTACCAACCTGTGACCGGATGCTTACTGTACATATTGCCTAGTCCCAGAGGCACAACAGCAGCGCCAACAATATCCACCTGCTGGATGAAATGTCTTCAGTATTAATTACCAATAGCATGGCACCACACACACACACACACACACACACACACACACACACACACACACACACACACACACACACACACACACACACACACACACACACACACACACACACACACACACACGCACGCACGCACGCACGCACGCACACACGCACGCACGCACGCACGCACGCACGCACGCACGCACGCACGCACGCACGCACACACACACACACACACACACACACACACACACACACACACACACACACACACACACACACACACACACACACACACACACACACACACACACACACACACACACACACACACACACACACACACACACACACACACACACACACACACACACACACACACACACACACACACACACACACACACACACACACACACACACACACACACACACACACACACACACACACACACACACACACACACACACACACACACACACACACACACACACACACAGAGTCATGTGTGAATATCGACACTGGTATTGAGCCCCAGCAACACCTCACCAAGTTTGCTCTGGGCCTAGCAAGTTCAGCTCAACTTTGGCATGGTGTAGCTTCATGACTGCCTTCGTGCGCTTGTGTGCTGGTGTCGCTGTGTGCCTCACCGTGCTACACTGCCACCAAGAATTATGTGTCGGTAAATGGCCATGTGCACTGTATACCCAAGCTCCAACCAATTATTCCATTCGCCTCGTGCAAAGATGAATATTGCAGTTGAGCTGTTTGTTCCTATGACTGTTCAGGACTAGTCGTGCGCCTGTCAGTGCTGCATTAATTAAGTTTTCATTGGTGATGCCTGAGATTTGGTATGAGTTCAGAATGTACGCTGCTTGAATGAGCTTACTCCTGACCAGTGCTTCCCAAACTAGGTGCCATACTCTAGTTTTCAGAAGGGTCATGATGTATTCTTCGGCATCTGGAGTAATTAGTGGCAGAATTTCATTATTATTTTCCTGGGGAAACAATTTCGAGGAATCCCCTTTCTGCTAACCATGTCATGCAAAGCATCCTTGGAGGCAGTGCATGATGAGTTCCCGGAATATAGAAGCGACTTATCAGATATATTCGGGGAGAGGAGCTTGGCGAAGGTTTGGGGGAGAATGGGTCGCTAATCAAATATCAGCCTGGCCGGGTGCCTCGCTTAGTTTCACTTCCCTGTCTTTGCGATGTGGAGATTTCCAACTACTCGGGGGTATCAAATGATAGCAACGTAATAAGTTCCACGTGCAGGATGATCTCTGTTGTGCCCTTACCGTGTTATTAACAAGAGATACTTCAACTGATGGAAATATACAGCTTCAGCCATACCACCGTATTTCAAATCACTTTCCGGATGTTTTTTGTTTTTTTTACGTGCATGTATAGCGTCCCCATTTTAAAATATCAAAATACTTAAAACTTCATATCTATTATGCTCATTCGAGTAACGTTGCCTTTATCGTTTGATCAAAGTCAAATGTAGATAGACCAAGGATGTTATCGTATTATGTCCTGGGATCCACAAACCGGAAGAATTTGATGAATCGCTTTTCAAGACTCTCGATCTAGTGCTGCCATCAGCTGACTCTACGTTGAGTGACGAGACAAACGGTTTAGTATAACTTAGGAATCCATTAACTATGCTGGGTGGTAACCATATAACCATATGATCCATGGTAATCAAGTGGGTTAATGCTCTCCAAACGGATTTAGCCTGCAAGGGTTTTGGATCTGAGGGTTGGTTGGGGTTTATAACTCACATAATGCCATCCAGGAACGAGTGAGGCAGCAATCCTACCTCACCCTAAATGTCGAGAGACTAGGAAACCTGGCTCTGGGACTCATCGCTCCTGCTGAAGCAGGAAAGGAATGGTTGATGAATGGATATATACATAAACACACACACACACACACACACACACACACACACACACACACACACACACACACACACATATATATATATATATATATATATATATATATATATATATATAATATATATATAGCTGTGTGTCGGCTTGTAGTAATTCCTCAACTAACCACCAATATATCAGCTTAATGGAACCCCACAGCTGATCACCAATTTATATATCAGCTTAGACGTGACTACACTGTTCCAAGCAAGGTTATCAAGATATAACGTTCCGCCTGGTCGAAGTCACTTCCAGCTGACACTCTCCACCAAATGTCTACTCACACACTGGAGATGGTGGGAAATCGGTGTAGATCTTGTTGAAGGAATGGTAGAGGTAGCTTGTGCAGGTGAACTGAAAACTGAACAAATTTGTCTTTATTGGCCACAGAAAGATGTAACTGCGACACAGAGAGAGCTCAGAGTTAATACGTCCCTCTCGTTTGAATGATAAGTGCGTTCTCTCCAGCTGGCCAGCTTCCCCCCCTGGGAGTAGCGCTGAGGTCAGCATAAATACAGAAGTGCCAAACCCCACAGACAACTGGGATTTATACATGAGTAGAAGCATCACAACTTTACCATGCACATTATACACCTCAGTAAAGTAGTACTGATTACATTAAAGTATACCAACAGGGTAAATATTTCCCCCAAGACTGTAAACATATATACAATTCATATTTCTCTCTCGCCTTCCCTTTACCCTCGTTGTTTATGATAAAAAATGCTGGGCTCTGCAAGTACAGTATAGTGCTCATCTCATTCCCACACCACACTTAGAGTAAGATGGTGTTTGGTTGATTATCATCACAATATATTACACACACGTTAATTATGTTTAAACACCTTTGTATGTAATATGTATAAATAGTGTGAAACTACAACTCATCATGGAAACGATGTCCGGCACCAAAACATCAGCAGCAATAAAGGAATGGTTGATGAATGAATATACTCGTAAACACACACACACACACACACACACACACACATATATATATATATATATATATATATATATATATATATATATATATATATATATATATATAATAATAATTCGCCCATAAGGTCTTCAGTAACTGTAGCTCCGTAACGGTTGGGATTTGGACACATGTTCATATAACATTTTTTCCTTAGAATTCCCTCCTCTATCATTTCCCAAAGTTTTTGACTTAACTCCCGGGACACCCTATATATATACGGTATATATATATATATATATATATATATATATATATATATATATATATATATATATATATATATATATATATATATATATAGAGAGAGAGAGAGAGAGAGAGAGAGAGAGAGAGAGAGAGAGAGAGAGCAGCCGTGGCTTAGAGCGCTCCGCTCTGATCGAAGGGTCGGAGGATCGAATCCACCCAAGGTTCATTGGTAGACATCAGGAAGGGCATCCGGTCATAAAATGCTACACGCTCCAATCCAAAGTTCTCTACCCAGGGGCAACGCCTTAGCCCTTCGGGAATACCTGGCGTAAAACCAAATTATATATATATATATATATATGTATATATATATATATATATATATATATATATATATATATATATATATATATATATATATATATATATATATATATATATATATATATATCAAGAAAGGAATGGTTGTTGAACGGATATATACATATATACATACATAGACAGAGAGAGAGAGAGAGACAGCAAGAAAGAAATGGTTGATGAATCGATATTGAGAGAGAGACACACACAAACACACACACAATATATATCTATATATATATATATATATATATATCAGCCGTTTGAGTATCCACTGCAGGACCGGCCTATCCCGACCGAAGTCAGGACGATACAGCCAATGTATCTCTACCAAGTGGCTTAGGCTGTCTGGTAGAGATTGTATGTTGTGTGAGAAGTGCTTGTAAGTGTAATGGTAGTGTTGGAGTGACTTTGGATGTGTGTGTAGTCTGTGAATCAAGTGTAATCGGCCCACGCAAGCCGACTGGGTGCAAGCATACTTTATAGTAAGCGACACTGGCTCAACCACAGCACCCCTTGTGTACGCCAATGCAGTACGTGGCCGGGTGAGCACTCCCAAAGTTTAATACCCTGGCGGGGCTCGAACTCTGGTTCACCCGTGTACGAAACGCACACTCTACCACTGCACCACAGAGGCTTCATATATATATATATATATATATATATATATATATATATATATATATATATATATATATATATATATATGGGGGGGGTACTGGTCCATCTTCTCTTTTCTATCGCTACTTCAATGGTCACTGCTCCACTGAGCTGTCTACTTGTATCCCTCCACCACTAGGGCTGGCACGTAACACCCGTCTAGCAACAAACTCTTATTCCTTTGCTGGTTAGCTGTCTAAGGGCACGTCCACACGTGTGCTCAAACAAGTGTTGGCAACATGTAAGCAACACAGTAACGAACACGCTGCAAACATGTTGGGAACAGCAGCGTCCAGATCATGTTGGCAACATCATGATGAAATCTCAGCTGCCTCGTATGGACTCACTTATCCCATCACCTCTGCTGCCAGTGTTCGAAGCTGCACTGAAACATGTTTGCATACATCTGTCCAAATACTGCTGCAAACATGCTCCCCGAACCTGTTGCCAACTGTGTTGCCAACATATGTTTGGGTACACGTGTGGACGCGCCCTAATGCAAGAATTTATCGTTACCCCTAGTCCTTCATATATGCAACAGGTCAACTCTTGGACTATCTTACTCTGTATTTCCCACTGCCTATGACCTCTAGCTTTTCAGACCCGGTGTGTCCAAGAATCTTGATATGAACGGATCTTGAATTTAGCTTTCTGTTATCATGTTTTTGTTTTTTCTTGGAGGGAACAATCTTGCAGGCTTCTGGCCTTTGGTTCCTTCTTCCTATATTATATATATATACTGTATATATAGTATACAGAGAGAGAGAGAGAGAGAGAGAGAGACGGTAGATAGATCAAATGGTACGGATGCTGAAGCGAAAAATTAATGCATATGGGTTTTTAGGAAGACTGCATTGCCTACTATTGATAGATGACTGTGATCTTTGCGATTTCACGTGAGATGTGTTTAAAGAAATTAAATATCGTGTTAGCTTATTCTCATGAAAATGGGATGGTTGTGAATTTAAAGAAAACAAAATTCATGATAATAAATGGTGATGCCTGTGATGTAACTGCTCTGTGGTTGCGAATCCTGGCTACCAAATAACCCTGCATCATTAATTGCATGTTATAACAGAGCTATTACATGTTTACTAGGAATACAGAAAAATACTAGCATTAACTTAAGCCTTGTTGAGTCGGGAATCCATCCAGCACAGTATGCAATCGCTAAAAGGAAACGAAGGTTTCTAGAATCTAAATTAAATGCACCTGTCGAGGGTGAACTGTTTTATAGTGTGTACCAGATGTGTAGGCAGGCCAATACGCCGGGTTATAGATTTTTAGCAGAGGCATTACAGTTTGATTGGGATGTTGACCCCTTAGAAAGGATAAAAACTTTTATTAGAGAAAAGCCAAATACTGAGACAAAGTATGTAACATAATAGAAGTGAACTTAATTCAGCGCTTAGTGTGCATCAAGCTTATGAAAATAGGAAGTATATTCCAGATTATAAGCATCAAGCATTAACTAGATTACACCTAATGTCTCATAACCTTGGAATAGAGACTGGCAGATGGAACCGAACGCCTAGTGAAATGAGAGATTGTTCATGCAATGAGGACAGTGTACAGAGTGAAGTTCATGTACTGTTACATTGTCCCCCTTTCGGCTCCCTGTCGTCTCAGGTATTCAGTGTTAGATTTTTCTCAGTTAGATGTATTGCTTGATGTGAATAATTTTGTGCAAGAGACCTGTAATTATATTTATGAAACTCTAAAGTTGTACATATTATGTCAAATACTTATCATATGGAGGTGTACAATCAATATTAGTAATGTTTATACTGTTTTTCTGTTTATTGGTTGATTAATTTATTGGTTAACGGTATAGTTCTTAGCCGTTTATATTTGTTGCTTCTGTTATTACAGATCTATATTTAATCATGTTGTTTTAAGGTATGCTGTTCATGCACATACAGAATTTTTGAAGTGATTTTTTTTTTTACAAGATTTTGTAAACCATAAGTGTTTATACTTGAAGCATGTATATAAAATATATATACATAAAAAATGTATATAAAATATATATACATATGTCAATAAAAAACTACGGTTACTATCTATCTATCTATATCTATATCTATCTATCTATCTATATACATATATATATCTATATCTATCTATCTGAGAGTTGGCCTGCAGTCTTGACGGACCCAGGTTCAAATCCCGCTGGAGCAGGGAACAGTTTAAGGATTTGAATTTCATAATATCAGGCTTTACTGATCTACCAGAAGGCCCGCCGACATGTCGTAAAAATACCCCCGCTAATACTAATACACCAGTCCTGTATGAGACAGCCCTAGCATGTATTCAGTATGGACGATGGGTGTTAGCGCCGAAGTGGTGACATGTAGAGGTGTGTGGTACGTAGGAGGACTACTGGGCCTTGAAAGCAGGCTGTGAAGCCTACGCCCAGACTCGGACACATAGTATATATATATATATATATATATATATATATATATATATATATATGTATGTATGTATATGAGACCTTCCCATTTCACCACTTTGCTAGAACTGCCCTATTTACTACCTGTTTGATGGAATTAGGCGGGGAGCTTCTATGATATATCAGTGAGTTTTGTGAAGATTAAAGTCTGCTCGTATGTCAATAACTACAGGAACACGCTCACTCCTTTATCCTGGCTCCAACACGTTTCTACCTTCACCCTTTCAGTTGTACCATCACACGAGTACCACCCTTGCTGTGTACTGTTACGCTTAGTGCTACACCAAAACCAGTTCTGTACAATAACCTGTGCTGCAACAAAACTCACTCTGCATCATAGTAGTCCAGCATCAAAGCAGTGATGCATCACCGTAATTCTGCGTCAGGGTAGTGCTACATCAAAACCACTGCTGCATCAAAACTACTGATATATCAAAACCACTGCTGCACCAAAACCACTGATATATCAAAACCACTGCTGCATCAAAACCACTGATATATCAAAACCACTGATATATCAAAACCACTGCTGCACCAAAACCACTGCTGCACCAAAACCACTGCTGCACCAAAACCACTGCTACATCAAAACCACTGCTGCATCAAAACCACTGCTACATCGAAACCACTGCTGCATCAAAACCACTGCTACATCAAAACCACTGATATATCAAAACCACTGCTATATCAAAACCATTGACATATTAAAACCACTGTTATATCAAAACCACTGATATATCAAAACCACTGACATCAAAACCACTGATATATCAAAACCACTGCTGCACCAAAACCACTGCTGCACCAAAACCACTGCTGCACCAAAACCCTTCTGCATTAAAACCATTGCTACATCGAAACCACTGCTGCATCAAAACCACTGCTGCATCAAAACCACTGCTGCATCAAAACCACTGCTGCATCAAAACCACTGCTGCATCAAAACCACTGCTACATCAAAACCTCTGCTATATCAAAACCACTGCTATATCAAAACCACTGACATATTAAAACCACTGATATATCAAAACCACTGATATATCAAAACCACTGCTGCACCAAAACCACTGCTGCACCAAAACCACTGCTGCACCAAAACCACTGCTGCATCAAAACCACTGCTACATCAAAACCACTGCTACATCAAAACCACTGCTACATCAAAACCACTGCTATATCAAAACCACTGCTATATCAAAACCACTGATATATCAAAACCACTGCTGCATCAAAACCACTGCTATATCAAAACCACTGCTGCATCAAAACCACTGCTACATCAAAACCACTGCTATATCAAAACCACTGCTATATCAAAACCACTGCTGCATCAAAACCATTGCTACATCAAAACCACTGGTACATCAAAACCACTGATGTATCAAAAACACTGCTACATCAAAACCACTTATGTATCAAAACCACTGCTACATCAAAACCACTGATGTATCTAAACCACTGCTACATCAAAACTACTGCTATATCAAGACCACTGCTGCATCAAAACCACTGATATATCCAAACCACTGATATATCAAAACCACTGATATATCAAAACCACTGCTGCAGCAAAACCACTGCTGCATCAAAACCACTGCTACATCAAAACCACTGCTACATCAATATCAGTGTAATATCAAATCATTGCTGCCTCAGTGCAAGTACCGTGTAATTCTGTGTTGTCTTGACTGCATTTAAAAACTGGTTCTTCTGAGGGATGTATCGTATACGTTTACACTCATGAGATGGTACAGCATTAATGATCCTTTAATATTATTTTATCTGTATATCACGTCTGGATTTCATTCTCACAGCCTGTCTTTTTACTAGTAGCAGTCAGTTAAGTTTTTATTATTAGATCAGCCACTCACACAATTTACTTACACCTCTACACACTCGTTTCTGTATCTCCGTCCTTCATTATATGCAAAAAAATAAAAAGGGGGGGCGGGGATCAAGGCCTTACAGCCCTAAAAACTATCCCTTGTCATAAAAAAAAACTCAAGGATTTCGTGATCTCTGGCCATAATAACTGTGATGTACTTTAGGTCGTCGGCATGGGGAAAGACAAAAAGAATATTGTTTCAAAGTTCACCGGATGTGCGTGAAGGACTGAGAGTATGAGAGGTGGTAAGTGGGAAGAGCCAGGCGGATGTGGTGTGTCCGCCTTAAAGAAGATATGTAGCTAGAGAGTTCACAGCAGTATCTATTGAAATACCGATAGTAAAGACAGTGATATGAAACTGATGTGAGAGAGAGAGAGAGAGAGAGAGAGAGAGAGAGATGGTGATGAGATGGAGATCCTTTGAAACTACCTTGTACAAAAGAGTTTGTGGATATCCCCTAACACATGAGATCTGATATTTATACAGGAGAGAAAAAGAAAAAAAGAAAAAAAGACCCCTTTAAAGAGTCCCCCACTTTTGCAGGGTTTAAGATGGCCCGAAGTTTACTCGGAACACCCAGATTCTTGAAATTATTTTGCAAGATACTGTCAGAAGTAACAAGGTGCTCCTCTCAAGACACCTGTAGCATATCCGTAGCAGCACTTTGATATTTTGGTTGCATGCCTTCTGTGTGTGTGTGTGTGTGTGTGTGTGTGTGTGTGTGTGTGTGTGTAGGTCAACGTGTACATACATGGCCTTAATAAAGCAGAGCTCGTAATACCTGACGTTTTGCATTGTACATCGCCTGTTGTGTCATTGTTTCGCAAGGCGGATCCACCAGTACCTGTACTTTTTTAAAGACTCTACATAGTAAAGCGTTCATTACAAGTAAATACTTTAATAAAGTCTCTTTTGTAGTAAACATTGTAGTACACTGTATACCACAAAAAAGATACAAACTATGTAGTACAACATATTACAAATCACTTACCAGTCACAGAGGGCTTTACTCGACTCACTGTTTCCCCACTGCAGCATATACAGATAAACCAGGACTGAACACTTCCAAGGAAACATCTTTGAACGTTACACAGAATACTTAGAAACGCCAAAAGCATGTATAACAACGCTTATTAAATCTCTCAGCTGCATGTGATAGTCTTGCGTTATGTGGAATATTGTGCAAGAGTAGTTCCGACGCTGAGAGGGTCAGTGGTTACAAATTAACACTCCTATGCTCCCTATCACCTGAACTTAATCGTGTGGCACTAGTGAAAATAGAATAACAGGGGTTTCCCGATTATAAGACAGTTAAAGGACTTACGTATAATGAACACACGAAAGATGCCATATAATGAAGAAGGAGAGAGAGAGAGAGAGAGAGAGAGAGAGAGAGAAGGTAGCGAAGTAAACAAGGAGAAGCAAGAGGGGAGAAACGAGAGGGCGAGGAAAGCCCTCTAAACGCTTCGACACAAAGGGATAATTAGCATCTACAAAGGGACTCACAAGTTAAACCCCTGCGTGTATAGGAGTGGCCCCAGAGCACCCACACAGTCCTCACTAATTACCCCACTAGCCTACCACCCCCCGCCCACGGATGTACAGCCTCGGAATGTGTGGAAGGTGGGACGTGAGGTGTGAGATTATTATAACGACAGCAAGTACACAGTTCACCCTATTTCCTGTTACACACACACACACACAACCACCACCACCACTCCCACTGCGCTATGCAGCCTCTGAGTGTGTGGAAGATAAGGATATAACATGGACTCTGTGTGGGAAAATGAGACAACAGACGTGAGGAAAGAGCGAATATAGCCTACGATCAGAGTAACTCACGGTCCTCCATAATTACTTCTTTAGCCTACACACCAGCACTGCGAGGTGGAGATAGGTAGCGTAAAGATGAGATGTGAGGTCCAAGGAATGTGAGAATATACGACGAGAGCAACCCACTTTCTCATTAACATTCTCATGATCAGAATAACTCTAGCATTCTATTCCAGTTAACGTTAGGCGATATCATTTAATTGAGAGTGAGTCATATGAGTCTGAGAGTTATTTACATCAGTACCGGTACCCTACACACCCATCGTCTACACTAGCACAGAGTGTGAGGATTAGGAGTCTAAGTGTATGAAAAGTGAGATGTGATGCGTGAGCAGATTGTAACGCTGGAGCAAGCTTGAGTCCTCACTAGTAAACACTGAAGACTACAGTATAACTCCACCAGCACTGGGAGGTGAGGGTAAGCAGCCCCATAGTGCAGTGAAGGTGGGATCTAAAGTGTGGGGAAGGTGAGGGCTGACGTGTGGGGAAGGTGAGGTCTAACGTGTGGGGAAGGTGAGGGCTGACATGTGGCGAAGGTGAGGGCTGGCATGTGGCGAAGGTTAGATCCGAAGTGTGGAAAAGGTGAGGTTTGAGGCGTGGGGTAGATGAGGTCCAAAGTGTGAGGAGGTGAGATCTAAGTGCATGGAAAATAAGATCTGAAATTATAATGGAGATCTGAAGCATTTGGAGGGTGAGATCTGAACTATGTGGAAGGTGGGAACTCAAGTGTGAGGCAGGTATGACCTGAAGTGTGAGGAAGGTACTAACATATTCTGGGATAAACAACGAGAGCACATAACGATTCCAAATATTCAAAGCGTTGTTTTACACATGTCACAAGCACTGTAAAATGTTACTATATACACAACCAAAACGAACTGTAAAAGCTGTGTCTGATTAATTACTCTGTTCCATTAATTATATACACACCGTAATGGGATCACTGTCTCAATTTTTTTCGCTACAGACGCTGCTGTTTATGGCCCTAAGACATATATAGCACACCTAAGATAATGTGCAGCTTGGAGTCCATTTTGAATTGACTTGTTTCACATAGGTGTAGTACGTCACAGAGAACGAGGTTAACACAGGAAAGCGTAGTTGCTAGGTCCAGAATAATATCCTGCGCTCAGCAACGCCCGAAACAAGTCCTATCCATCTGAACTCATCCTTTGCTGAATAATGAATATCTGTGAGTGAGCTTCGAAAACTTTTCCTGGAGCAGTGACTCCATTTCCTGCCTGAAAATCCAAAATTCTCTTCGAGGGGTAAATTTCGTCTGCAATGGGAACCTCTGATGTACAGAATTAGGAGGGGGAGAAGCTGGATGTTAGGAGTTAGGAGGGTGATGTACCATTTGAGCTAGGGAAAAACTTGAGATGTGACGGAGCTGACAATAAGAAATCTCTGGACGTAGGTAGGTAATATCTAGAGAGTAGTCTGTAATGGAAAATTGTAGATTTTGAGGGTAAGGAGGGCTTCGGGTGAGAAACAGACAAACGCTGAAGTTAGGAATTTGGGGTGTGACAGTAGTTGTACTTTACAGGTTACTGTTCACAAAATACTCCTTATGAAGACAATATAAATAGTTTTATTTTTCACTAATTCCATTGATAGCTAGATATATAGACAGATAAGTGGATACGGACAGACAGATAAACAGGCATATTCTAGGGGTACGGTAATGTAATGTGTAGCATGTATAATGAATTCCATGAATATTTTTTCATAGCTCCAGCTAGGGACATAGAATCATCTGAAACATCTGTATATAATTACATTGAAGTCACAAACAGAAAATAATATACAAGTGTGACTGAGCGCTGCCAAGTCATTTCAGTGGAACACTATCCTGTAAATTCACTCCTACAACTAATTTTCCTTTATCAACTTTAAAGAATAATGTGTGTGTCGTATTACTTTCACAACACTTTGTAATTGGAATAAGCGTCTTGTATTAATGGTTTAAGCAGAAAATTTCAAGTGATTATGTGTTTTCTACCTCTTTGCTGTAATGCTTACGGCAGCAAACCTATGCATACACTCATGTGCTCGAAGTATGCCTGGGTATTACTTTGGTAGGCGTGTGTCGCGCGCGTACTCGTGCTTGTGTGTGTGTGTGTGTGTGTGTGTGTATTACCAATATAACTAAATATTTGATACGATTTTAATCAAACTTTGTGGAATGGTTGACGGTAGGGCTAGAACGAGAACTGTTTTCGAGTAAAAGCAGTCAAAAGATGAGGTCACAAGACAGGGGCATATTTCGACCTGTATGTATATCTATGTTCACAAAGTAACTAAAACAATTTTTGTTTGATTTTCCCCAAACTTGATGAAAGGGTTCGGGGTCAACTTTTGTTTTAGAAACCAATAGATCAAAGGATAAAGTCTCATGACTAGGTCAACTTACCTCGTATATTAACCTCTTTAAGCCAGACTTTTTGAAAGGTACGGGGCAAGGCAAGGATGTAGAACTTGGATTTTGAGAAGAGTCAGTCACGACAAAATCATATGGCAAGGTAAAAGGTCAAGGTCACATGGCAATTTTAACTTAAAAAGGGTTAATCCAATTTAGATCAAACTTGGTGGAAGATGGTGGGAAAACAAGGGCAGTGGGTTCTGATTTTAATAATCAGTCAAAGATCAAGGTCAAGGGCAACGCGTGTGTGTCTGTGTGTGAATAACAAAATATATGTTTTACATAATGTAGATAAAACTTAACAGAAAAATTTACGGTCAGTCCAGGGGCTGACCTATTGTTTTTTTTTTTTAGAATGCAACCCTTAGAATAAAGTCAGGGTCACATGGTAGGGTCAACGTAAACAGTTTTTACCCGAAAAAAAAAAAAAAAAAAAAAAAAAGCTTGGAAGAAAAGTACAACAAGAAAAGATTAAACTATTCGATTTTAAGTCAAAAAGTCTTTAATTCAGCATTAATTCGTATAGTTTCAACCCTGATATAAGGACTGTGGGTCAATCAAGGATAAAAAGCTTATGTTTTGAAATAATAGGTCAAAAAGCTCGATCACAGGGTAAAGCCAACTGAAACAACTTTCATCCCTCTCGGACTAAACTTAGCGAAACGGCTGAGGGTCAGGCGAGAATCAAGTAATTCGATATTGAGAACAATTTGTTCAAGGTCAAGCTCACAGGGCAAAATCAGATGTTCAACTCTTAAACCAATTGTCGGGATCGGGTGTTGCACTCTATCAGCTCCCTTTGTTATTATATATTTATCTGTCAACTAGTCCTATATAGCCCTCTCAGGAGCTTAGGGGCCCAGGGATAGGCAAGAATAACCAATTTCTTATTCTTTGAGAGGGATTATACGAGCAATTTATCCTAACCAACCCTCTGACCCTTACGGGTCGCGCTCAGATGGAAGACCTTACCCAGGTGACCATCAGGCTTCCATTTGGTTTATGACTACAGTCGTACGTAACGTGGAAGATCGGTTTTGTGCTACAAGGTACCTATTGGCTTCAGTCACCACAGAGTCATCTGAAGGTAACGCTACATCAGGTGGTTGGATTATACTTTGCAAGAACGCTCCATATGAAATTGTTAGTTTAGAATAATAACGCAGATAAATGAAAGGCAATGGATTCCAACACTGCTATACACTGCTACAACAGGGACCTTCACACAGTGCAACACCCGCGCCAACCAATTGGTCTAAGGGATGAAAATTTGTCATTGCCCTGTAACTTCGAAATTAAACCGACTGCTCTTGAGACTGAATTCTTCGTCCTTTCCGGAATTTTAACCATTCCATCAAGTTTTATCCAAATCAGATCAAAGCTGTTCAAGCTGACTTCTCATTTACCTTGTCTTTTGACATTTTCTGTGACATTGATCTTTCATTGATAATTCGGAAAGCCCAATCTCTTTATCATTGCCATATCTTGAAGTCTTTTGTAAAGTTTAGTCCAAATCGTATAAAAAAAAAATTACTGAGTTAACCTTGCCGTGTGACCTTGACCTTTGCCTGTTGGTCTAAAGAAAACAATAGATTAATCTCTTGGGTGAACCTCACCACATCCACCAAGATTGATTCTAATCAGATCAAAACTGAGATAGTTATTCTGTTCACACACAGACACGTGAGTCGAAGTTTGACCTTGCCATATGGACCTTGACCTTTCACTGATTGTTTTCAAAATCGATATCCTTCGTTCTTGTATTACACTCAATCCTACCCCTATGTTTAGCAGAAATTAGATAAAGAAGATTTATGCTGACATTGCGAGGTCAAGCTCTGACCTAGCCTAGTGACCTTGATCGCTGATTGACTGCTTTCAAAACATTAGGTCAACTCCTTCGTTGGCAATGAGCTTCTCTATCCTTTTTTTGGCTAGAATCGCATATCAACTATTTGAATTATTTTGTTCACACACACACACACACACACACACACACACACACACACACACACACACACACACACACACACACACACACACACACACACACACACACACACACACACACACACACACACACACACACACACACACACACACACACACACACACACACACACACACACACACACACACACACACACACACACACACACACACACACACACACACACACACACAAACGTCAGTCATCGAGAAAACATAACACCCCTTTCGTTTTGTGAGGACGGGTGTAACAAGAGATTTTAGTTAGGTCTAGGGACGAAAAGTATATACAGTGACAAAGTTAGACGTGATGCAGCTTATTTAGTGAAACGCTTACAAAGACGTCAACAATCACGGAGACTGAGGTGCCGACGTAAACAAGGCAAACACCCATTTTAAACTGCACACGAAGATAAATGTGCCCAACATCGGAAGCTGAAAAATTCTCCCAGTTCTCTCGTGATTTCCAAAACACTTATTGTAAGATTGTATTGCCTTGTGTTTCCCCAGAGAAATTTTTACCGCACCAATAGCTCCGAATTTCTGATCGTGAAAATGGTCATACACGAACGTAAATCTGCATACGAGGTGCCTTACGACCCCCGACGCGTTCTGGCACCTCGGACCGCCCACATCCTCCCCTAGCACCTGGCTCCGTATTTATAAAACTCTCCTAAACTTGACCTGTGTTTATGACTGCCTGTATATACGACTGTCTTCACTCACATAGCTAGCACACTCTTTACGTCATGTTATAGCAAATATTAGTTATTGTCATATTAGAGTGAATATTCATCATCATCATCATTATCATCTGGACCTCCTTTCCCACCCTACTGTAGGGCAGGGTGAGGAGTAGCAACGTCCAGAATGAATGTTAAAGTGATAAATTACGAAAAACGAAACTATCTGCGGTAATAGCTAACTCTAATGGACACTTATTGATCACAAACACTGAATGAGATATTTTATAGACACAACTTATAAGACAGTATTCTCTGGAACTTAGGATGCATTCCAGGACGTCTTCTTTAGCGATTCATTTTGCTGTTGTATCTTGTTAAAGGCAAACTAAGAATGAGGTAGGGCAGTATGTGATTTCTGGTTTGAATGTATCTGTTCTTGTTTGTCAAAAGATGAATTTTCCGACACGTAGCCTTCTGGCAGCTAGCCCGAGAATTATTTTTAGGTGTACCTGGTTAATCTGGTTTGTGTTATTTATATCTCTTTGATTATGGACATGGACTGTGAAGCAAGCATAATAGAATATACAGGGTGACGCATATATGACTCTCATCCTCTCCGCCAGGTACTTTTTTGTGTTGTGGGGACGGCTTAGTGAGCGCTGTCAACGTCTAACTTGCGTCATTTATTCATTTCTAACTCCCACTGATACATCCACACCAACATCAGCCGACTAAGCCGTCTCCACAACACAGAAGATAACATCTGGCGAGCTTCTAGTAGAGCACTATTTACGGTTCACTCCATATTAAGGTACCAAATAAAGAAATAAACAGGTAGGGAGAAGGTGTTAGAAAGCCTCCCCATCTGGCGAGAATACCGGCCTCGCACCGTGCCGTCCTGAAATATCTGACGGACTTTTCTTGGGGGTCTTGGCCAATGCGAATCTTATGGAAATTTCATATCGACTCCCGGGTGAAGCTCGCGGTGGAAAAATCCGGCTGATAAAAAATTGTCAGATTTGCGAGCTATATTTTGCCTTGGAAAATACTGGACGTTTTGGAATCTAGTTTTATTCGTATACATATGCTCTCAGCTGGGGCTTGGAATCGACAGAATTAAGAAAAGCAGAGATGTTTGGTATGTAGTTGCAGTATGTTCACATAGGCTAGACATAAAAATGTCATCTCTCCATCTTGAATGCTGAGCTGTAACAAGACATTAACAAAAGAATATGGTGAAATTCACGAAAAAGTGCCATGAAAAAGATGCAGGGCCGCAGTATTGTCTGTATTTCGTCTCTGAGTTATGGGGAGTAGGACACAAAAGAACGAAAATCTTGCCAAGTTAAAGTAAATGACCTATTGTGCACATATGGATCAAAGAGTATAATGAATATAATAACCTGGTATCAGGAATGGAACAACAGCCGTTCGATCTGAGTAAAAAACAAATAGCTTCAAGATGAAGTAAGATAGCGTAGCCAACTGAGAACAAAGAAAACGAATACATATCAGTGTGCCTAATTATCATTTTTTTTTTTTGCCTCCTCAGAGCAGCCGAATATAGTTCTTATCCTTAATTGCATCACTCACTCACTCACTTAAACATTCACTGAGTTGCTGTACCTCTTTCAAGGATGATATGCAGGTCTTATTGGAGACATTTTAGAAAATAAAATACTGCACAACAATATACTTCCACCGAGGGTAGGTTTAGGCGGGGTGGGAACGCCGAGGGTCGCCCCCACGAGGCGGAGGGGATGACCGCCAGGGGTACCAGCAAAATGCCGTTATGCACGGCAAAAGTTTTTTTTTTTTTTTTTTCCAGAAACACAGTATTTTGCACTGTGGTACAGCTTCACCCAGACTAGGGCAGGGTGGGGTCCCCGTGGAACCCGGGTAAAGCTGTTATGCTCAACCATAGTCGTTTACCGGTTTACCTAGAAACACAAAATTTTACACTGTGGTAGACCTTCACTCGAGCTAAGTTTTAGCCAATGTATGATACCCCATGGCCTGCCACCCACGAGAAGGAGAGAGGGCGGCTCCCGGGTGTCCTGGTACAGGCCTTTATGCACGGCTACAGATTTTTTTTTTCTTAATAACAATATTTTGCACACCTATTGGCCTTCACTTGAGCAAGGTTTTAAAGAGGATGGAATTCCCCAGGGCTGATCCCAAGGCAGTGGCCCCTAGTGAGCTCCCAGCCAAAGCTGTTATGCATGGCAATAATTTTTACAAAGGAACACGGAATTTGGTACATAGTAGAGCTTCACCGGAAAAAGATTTAGGCAGGGTGGGACTTTACCACTCCCATGGGAGAATGACCTTCGTGGGGGCACAGCTCCACAGTTTTTACTTAGGAACACGAAACTGCACAAAAGAAGACCTCCATCCGGACCAGGTTTTAATCAGCGTGGAGTTCCAAGGGTTCGACCCTCTCCCGTAAGCAGTAATTTCTTTTTGCCTACAATATTGTTGGGGGTGGGTGCGGCCATCAAAAGAGTTGTCGTGCTTTTAACTGATTTTATCGGCAGCAATAACGATGCTAAATATTGGTTACAGCTTCAGTTCAGTGACATTTAAAACTCCATTTACCATCAGTCTCGCTTAGATGTTACGTCCCAAGGATGTAGGGATCCAATTAGCGTGCTACTTCCACTGCTGTCGTGGGGAAAGTGAAATTAATACCATGTTAGCTACAGCTGTCATCTGTCCTTGCTCAGGGCCAAAGAGTCAATACTACTGGTGGTTTGAGGCAGCATAGCTCTTTGATACCGGTGTTTGTCTGTAAGAATACTTTCAGACTCCACTGTGTTGCTACTATGCTTACTTATGCTACAGTTAATCATTTCACTTCAGCGGCTATGGCTTGCATATCGCCTGAACCAAATATTAAAACTTTATCTCACTGATGGGCAGAGGCCTTTAGTATATTTGGCGCTAGTACAGGTCAACAATAACTACCACGAAACCATAGCCAGAGACGGATGCCATATTACTAGCATAAGGCAAAACTGATCCGCACTAGCATCCAGGTGTTGACGTTGTGTGTGTGTGTGTGTGTGTGTGTGTGTGTGTGTATGTGTGTGTGTGTGTGTGTGTGTGTGTGTGTGTGTGTGTGTGTGTGTGTGTGTGTGTGTGTGTGTGTGTGTGTGTTGGAGGGAGGATCCTCATCTGTTGACGCGTGTGAAGGCCGGCGAGTTCAGAGAGCCGGGTTTCCTAGCGTATCGTCAGATTTGGATGCAAGAATGATAAACATATTCCGATATATGTACAAATGTGATATGCATAGAATCGGACATGCTGTTGTGATATGTTTCCAGATTAGAAAAAAAAAATCCTTCCTGAATTTTGCTCATACTTTTACTTTGCTGGAAAAAAAAAAAAAATGTTTTCTATTATGAATGGCTATTACGATCAGCAAAAGCTCGTCAGATTCACCCCCAGTTACTTCTGTTGTTGCCATTGCAACGCGGGGCCGTGTTCAAGGTGGCATAGGAGGCTTCGTAGCATGTTCCCATCAGCGATTTATTTTGCACAATGGACTTCGATTTCACCTCGTCAATTACTGGGGCAACTTATGACAGCACTTTGAATATACAAGCAAAATTAACGGCAGTACTAATGAGGCAAGTGTAAGAAATCGCCAAGAAAGATGTCCCGCGATGCTTACAGAGCCACCTAGAATACTTGCCCTGCTGGCGCCTTTCTCATGATGACTACTGTATAGTCGCGTTATTTTCACCTGACGGAACTAAGTCACTCTTGCAGTTTGAATACTAACTGGTGGTTGCATGAAAATTGATGAGCCTTAGTAATGAGGTAGGGATAGGTCTCCATAGTTACTAAGTGAATCATCCGTCCAGTATTATTACACTCGGCCATCAATTGAGTCCATGCACGTTAGGGATCTATTTCAGGTTCAAGTAAGTGCCATGTATCAGATCAGGGGACACCTCTCCCCCCCTCCTGCAGTGTAGGGAACAGAAATAAACAGCACTACCATCTCTAAAAGGAAGATGCTATTTATTTGCTACCACCGGACGATTTATTCACGTTGGAATGGGTTATGCGGAGGCAGGAGTTAACTCTTTTTGCCCGCGGACGTCGCTGATTTTAATCTTTTTCGCCCTACAACATTTTTAGCTTAGATATTTATTTATTTATTTTTAATGGAGGGGTTATGTACAGCTAGATTTATTCCTTTACTACTAGAGCATGCTTCTGAGCTGAGTATATTCTGGTAGTAGAAAGAGGAAGCACAGAAATCTCATCGGGCTAAAGGGATTGAATAATACTGTTATTCTCGAGTACATGGATTGCAACACCAATCAGTAAACATAGCAGCTGCAGCAGCAGCAGGACCAGGGTTCAATCAGTCAGTCAAGCCGTCAGTCGGGGTGATGGGTGAGACAACTAGGATACTGGACTCTGTATATTGACTAGTCCTTCACATACCACACGTCTGTCTCTGCTTCTCTCTCCCATCTACCTCATTCCTCAGCTTCTGTTAGTGGCTCCTTTCCTACCTACCGCACTTCCCTACACCTGGTTGCTCTAACTTCTGTTTCTCTTTTCTGCCTACCTCGAAACTCTAACTTGGTTTTTATTCCTCTCTCCTATCTACACCACTTCTCTAACTTCTTTGTCTTCTTTCATGCCTGCCTCACATTTCTAACTGCTGTCTGTTTTCTTTCATACCTGCCTCACATTTCTAACTGCTGGTTGTCTTTCATACCACTCTCACATCTCTAACTACTTTCTGTTTCTCTTCCTTATCTATTCACTGCTCATACTGCTATCTCCGTTTCTCTTTCCTACCTGAACCACATTTCTAACTTGTGTCTGTTACTTTCTCCCACTTACCTCACTTCTCTAACTACTTTATCTATTTCTCCATCCTACCTATTTACTTCCCAAACTTCTTTTTTCTCTCTTCTACACAGTCACTCAACTAATTTTTGTCTGTTTTTCATGCCTACTTACTTCATCAGTTGCTTAACGTCTCTGTCCCTTTCTCACCTCATTTTCCTATCTTTATCCCCTGTCAAACTTTTCTGTTTCTCTGTCTTATCTACATTCATCTCGTAGCAAGTTTATATTCTCTTTCCTACCCATTTCACTTCCCTATCTAAGTCTCTTACCAAAAATTTATTACCAGTACCTGCCCCACCTACTTCGCTTCTCAACCTACTCTACAGCTTTTCTTTCCTAATAAATCTCTGTCTCTAGCTTCTGATATTTCTCTCCTTATTTCCTTTTCCTGCCAAACCACACTGTATTCCTTTCCCATCCACCTCACTAATCTACTTTCCTCTGCTACCAGACTTCCATATTTTCTCTTTCCCACAATCATACATACATACATACATACATACTTCACTTCCCTACCTTCTTTTCCAACCAAACTTCTGTCACAATAACCTTTTCCTGCTTCACTTCCCTCTTTTCGTCTTCTACAGTTTATCTTCTGTTTTTTCTACCTACCGTCTGTCCCTATCACTGTACCCTCATCTGGCAACAACAACAACGACATCAGCAGCAGCAACAACAACAACAGCAGCAACAACAGTAACAACAACGACAAAACAGCAGCAACAACAGCAATCTCCACTACTAAGGCACTTCTCGAATTTTGAGTACATTGTCAATACCCGATATAAAAAGACGTCAGTACTGTACATCACAGGGGGGAAAGATGACATCATACTTCAGCAACACACACTGATACGGCCGAGTTTTGAATATATATAGATAATTTTTTACAAACCTCTATTGTTCATTCAGGGTACAGTCAGGGATATATGTTCACCTACTGCCCCACTACATCTGCCTTTGTCTTAATTTTTTCCCGTTACTTTTCTGGTCCGTCCACTCAATGAGAATAATCTCCGAACAGAGAAATATTCCTGACTGTTTTTAGTCGGCGGAGGGAGGTTAGTAGAGGAGATGAAATACTAGGTAAACTTTTTGTCCGCGAGTTTACTTGTCATTTTCATCAATAGTAATACTCCAACACCATACATTCATGTAGGAAGACGGAAGAGACTGAAGGTTAAAATCTACAAATTTCTATAATCTGTTGTTCTAACTGATCCGACATCGATTCCAGACAGTTTGATGATTTGAATTTCGCTATAACAGACTTTACTGATCTTTCACAAGGCACACGAGCATGTCATAAAAATTGCCTCGCTAATTCCATGACACCAGTCCTGAGATGAGACACTCCTTTAGTTATTTAGTTTGAACACTGGAAATTTACGTCGAAATAGTAACATGTGAAAGTGTTTGGCAAGTAAGAAATCCTATGGGCATTAGGGAAAAGATGTGTTGCCTTCATTTCCAGAGTGAGAAAATAAAATAACGAGAATATATGTAACTCCATACGCACATTCTTTCCGCAACCTATGTGGCGTGATCCGTACTTTGGAGCGATGTAATCCCCCCAGTCCGGTGACGAATATTCATAACTTATTCTTCATACCCAGAACAGACTTCTATTAGTGAAGAGGTCAAAGAAGGTAATGTCTAACACCTTCAGTTCGAAAAGTCTCCCGGAAACTGAACAAGATAGTCTGGTGGTAGCAAGAACAACACACGTCACTGGATTCAAGGAGTCACGTCAAGACCACAGGGGCGGATCCAGCATTCGTTAACCCCTTCCCTTCCATGACGTATTTTCCATTTTATTCCTCCATTCACCAGACGATTTTATTGGGCTTACTCAGACTGTCTCGTAAAGAGGAGCTGCATTCGGGTTAAGTCTGTCTCTAACCCCTCCATTCCAGCAAGTCTCCCTTAGGCTAAATAACAAAGCCTGGATTCAGTAAGAATTGAGTATAAAATACTTCAGACTGAACAGGTTAAAAGAGGATTCCAAGCTTTTTTTATTACCCACTGGCAACAACCATGCATCTTAACGTCATATTTAATAACACTTCCAGACGATTCTATTCAGCTCAAGAATGGCCTGGCAGAGAAAAGAATCAATAGAATGAGGACCAGAAGAGAGCGGTAAAGAATATAAAGGAAAATGTGAGTGAAATAGACACTTCAGTATGTGAAAGCCAATGTAGATTTAAAGTAATAGTTTGTAGGAAGGAGGACGACAAGAGGATCAGATGGTGAGGAAGTGAAATTCAGATGCAAAGGGTTGACGACACTATGATGAGTGCTGTGATGGGATGAAGGATGAAGTAATCACACTCTGTGCTTTGGACCATGTGGTGAGAGTCCATGAGTCGAGTAGCCAGGCTGTCCTTCAGCATTTGGCACATGGCGTCAAAAGAGGCTTGAAGGCTGGCTACTAGCTCTTTGAACATAGTCTTATCAAGACCTTGTTCTAAGTTGTTGACTTCGGCACAAAGGGTGATGCGGAGGACGTCCTGATCTTTATAAAGTTTCTTAAGACCGCCTTCATGTTTCTCATGTGGGTCTCATGAGTGTTTTGGACGCTGAGCTGGTCTAAAGAGTATTCGATAAGACTAGTCTCAAAAGTGCTGAACTGATCCTCCAGTCTCCTGGCTCGGACCTTTAAACTTAATGAACGGTCCTCTGCTTTGTTGGAACGATCCTTCAAAGTATAGCACCGGCCCTCTAGACTGTTCTGCCCACTCTGCAGCGCCTCAATAGCGTCTTTAGATGCCTGATCGTCCACCGCATGTACGCCACCATGCCCACAGTCCCAACCGCAGCCAACAAACTCAGAGCTATTACGGACTTTTTTCAATGTTCTTTTTTTATTTTACGACTGTTATCCGCAATACATAAAGCCTATGACAGGGGAGAGAGAAGGAGTAGCAGAGGGGATTGAGAGAGAGAGAGAGAGAGAGAGAGAGAGAGTGAGAGAGAGAGAAAAAAAAAAAGATGGGGGGAGTCTCAGTTACAGTAGGTTAAAGTTATGAGATCATTTATGTCTTTTCACCCTTTGGTAGCTCTCAGTGTCCTGCTATCTTGAACAATTTCCCTGCGCAACACCGTAGCCCAGGAGTCTCCCCATAGGAACCATCCCACGTCATCCTTGGTTTGCCTCAGGGCACTCTTCCCTCCACATTTACATTCGTGTCCCTCCTCAGGCAGTCATCATACTCCCTCCTTTCAACATGTCCAAATACGAGTAGCTCATCTTACCGTTTTAGATCACCTGTCTGTAATTTCATATGGTGATGTTTGCACCATTGTGGTCCATGACCATGCGTCCATGTGAAGGATGCTGAGCGTCTTTTCCTCCACTTATTCCGCTCTGGAACTACATGTCAACTAGAACACTAAAGCCACGGCCCAACACACCAACCCCCACCACAGACCCCTCTGTTCTATGTCACTGGAGAACCTACTAACCTCTCCAATCTAATGACTTTATCCTTAACTACTTTAACCCGATTACTTAATTTCTAGTTTATTATTCGTACCACCAGACGATTTTTCGCTTTGGAGAACTTTTTCGAACTAGAACTGTCCTCCTTAGTCTGTATGTCCCTCTGCTAATGACTCCCTGTGTTTTCAAGTGCATTGTGTCCAGACATCTCGAAACGAAGGGATCTTGAATCTGATTTTGTTTTACTTTTAGGGGGTCTTAGTTTTTTCTTTTTTCTTTTTTTGGAGGAAGGTTCTTTCTCCTTAAAAAAAAAAAAAAAAAAGGCATAGCCTTCATTAACCCCTCCTCATCAACTAATATGTCGTAAGTTTCCTACAATCGTCTGGTAGTAGCAAGATTATAAACTACGTCACCGGACTAAGGGTGTTAACCAACGACAGTACGGGCCAAAGTCTGTGCGTCTCCTACATAGGACTAAATGTTCGTCTGCGCTGGCATCAAGGTCAGTCTCACAGTGGGTTTGTTTTCATCTGACGGAACTGGGCTATTCCCACAACATGAAAATTATGTGGTAGTGGTATGAATCCGATTAATCTTCCTTATGAAGTAAGAATATGTCCCCTTGGTTGCTGGTCAGATCAATCCTCCACTGACCATAGCCTACTTAGTCATCTGCTGAGTTGTGAGGGGTTACTGATCTTTGTCGTGTTCGAAAAACACTCTATAGTCATCCTGTTCATTGCATATTGTAATTATTGAGATCGTGGGAACGCTGTAAGCAGTGAATGCTTATCCATCTCAACATTCCAGTGAGTGAAGCAATGTGTGTGCTTTGTCAGTGCCTTTAAAGGCTGTGTATGAGTTGCATCTCCAGAATACAAAACACTACTTAGCGTCGCCAATAGCAACCATAATAACATGCCCCTGCACTTGAAATAAGCAGAAACACGAATTCACTGGAAACGTATATTCAAAAGATTAGCGGAAAGAAAAAATATACAGAGCTAAAAAAAAACACCACCATTCCCAAAACCACCAAAGTGATATTCCAGCATGTGGGCGAAAAAAGGAAAAAGAAACAAGAAAATATGAACGTGCAAACTCCGAGAAGTCATCAGAATATAAGAATGTGTCTGACTAAAAGTACACAATCACGGTATGAAACATTCTCACACCGAAAAAATTCCATTATATCATCATTCTGATATGAACAACACTTCTTAAGACTACCTCTATTATGAAATTATCCAACATCGTATACAAAAATGTATCATAGTATACTCGCGGAAAGAAGGTTCCAGTAACAAATAACATGTCATCGTCTATCTATCTATCTATATACCTAGGCTGCTTCCCCCAAGGAAAGGGAGGTAGCCGAGACAGGACGACTCACTCTCCATTTACTCATCCATTCAAACACATTCATTCGCATCTTAGCCCCAAAGGGGAGAACGGACAGATCCTCACCGCATCACACCGCACAAGGGTCAACTGCGCAATGCAAGCAGTGACATCCACAGCAGGGCCCGACAGCAGAACTGGTTTACCCCTGCCACATCATAACAGACCCATCCCCTTACCCGCACCTGACCTGACTAGCTGATCAGACCAAATGCGGGAGAATATCCCCTCAGGGCTGCGTCATCACTTATTCGTTCACAATTTCTCTCCATTTATTTCTGTCACGCACAGCCACTCTTCCTTGCTCAACAGACATCCCTCTCGCATCCAGCGCTCTCTTCACACTGTCCATCCATCCTATTCGTGGTCTTCCTCTCAGTCTTACACCTCTCACATCAGATCTAGTTATCTTTTTTCACCAATCGCTCATTATCCATTCTCTCCATATGCCCAAACCATTGCAACACCCTCTGCTCAACTCTACCAGCCATCTCCCGAACAACTCCAGTTCTCCTTCGCACTTCATCATTTCGCACTCGATCCATACGCGTCCTCCACATACTCCTCAGACATCTCATCTCCATTACATTCAAACTTTTCCTCTCTGCTACACCCATATTCCATGTTTCAGCCCCATATAACGCAGTCGGTACCACAACACCCTCATACAGCCTTCTCTTTACATCCATTCTAAGCGAATGACATTTAAACACTTTTTTCATTCCTCCCAGCACCTTTCCTACTTCATTAATTCTAAACTTCACTTCTGCATCTATTCTTCCATCCACAGCAACATGTGACCCTAGATATTTAAAACAATCTACCTCCTCAAGCAACTCACCATTCAAAACTATATTCATCCCCCTACCATCTATCAACCTCGTACACTTCATCACTTTACTCTTATTCTCATTTACTTTCAATTTCCTCCTTTCACACACCCTTCCAAACTCCTCTACCAACTGTCTCAATTTCTCCTCTGAATCAGTCACCAATGCAGTATCATCTGCAAACAGCAGTTGCTTCAGATTCCACTCTCCTCCATCAACATTTACCAGACTCAGACCACCTAAAACTCTTGCATTCACCTCCCTTACAACACCATCCATGTAAATATTAAACAACCAAGGCGACATCACACATCCCTGTCGCAGCCCCACTCTCACAGGGAAACCAATCACTCACAGCATTTCCCACTCTTACACACGCTCTACTATTTACATAAAAACTTTTCACCCCTTTTAGTAACCTACCATCAAGTCCATACAATCTTAAAACAGTCCACAAAGCCTCCCTATCAATTCTATCATACGCTTTCTCTAAATCCATAAATGCCCAAAACACATCCTTGCCTTTCGCTAAATACTTTTCACACACTTGTCTCACAGCAAACACCTGATCAACGCATCCCCTCCCTCTCCTAAAGCCACACTGCTCATCATTAATCACTCCCTCTGTACCCTCTCTAACTCTCATAATTAACACTCTACCATACACTTTACCTACAACACTCAACAGACTTATACCCCTAAAGCTAGTACATTCATACTTATCACCCTTGCCTTTATACAACGGGACCACACAAGCACTTGCCCAGTCAATTGGCACCATACCTTTCTCAAAGCACACATTCAATAATCTTACTAACCAGTCAACAATAGTCTCCTCCACCACCCTTCAGGCATTCCACAGCACACCCATCCATACCTGCAGCTTTCCCTGTTTTCATCTCCTTTACTGCCTTCTCCACTTCCTCCTTCGTGATCAAAGAATCATTCAACTCTCCCAACACATTTATTCCTTGCACCCTTCTATCTGCCACAATCTCAGCCACGTTTTCCTCCTCTACATTTAACAATCTTTCAAAATACTCTGCCCATCTCTTCCTTACTGCATCCATCTCAATTAACATCCCTCCATCCTCTGCTTTTACTCGTTCTTCCTTCCCAGACTCTCCCTTTCGCACCCTTTTCACCTCCTTCCAAAACATTTTCTTATTCTGTTGAAAATTCTCTGTCAGCCGCCTACCCCACCTCTCATCTGCTGCCACTTTAGCATCACGCACAGCCCTTCTCGCTCTATTCCTCTTTTCCTTATACCTTTCATATGACATCTCATCCTTCCTCTGCAGCCACACTTCATATGCACGTCTCTTCTCAGCCACAGCCATACTTACTTCCTCGCACCACCATTCACTTCCTTTTCTTACACCACCACCCACACGTCTCACACCACACACCTCTTCTGCATGCTCCACCACAGCACTCTTAAACAACTGCCATTCCTCCTCCACACTGCCATTTTCCCGATCTTTCACTGCGTTCCACTCATCTTTCAATTTCTCCTGATACTCTATCTTTTTCTCTCTTTTATCCAACTCACTCACTTTCAAAACCTCCCTGCCACACCTAACCCTCCTAGCTCTCACCCATCTCTTACCTACTCTTAACTTTCCCTCCACCAGGTAGTGGTCAGACATACCTCCACCCTCCCCTCTCAGAACTCTCACATCCAACAATCTTCCTATTACATTCCTAGACACAACCACATAGTCCATCAAGGCTCTATCAACAACCCTTCCACCCTCCTGTCTCATAAATTATGTCACCGTATTACCAAAAAAGAAACTGCATCCAATTTACACATCAGTACTGAATGATATCATAATGAAAATTTTCTTTGTATCTCTTACCTTAATCACATTCACGACGTCCACTCCCTGGCACTCATCATTCACACCCTTTACATTTCAACAGACCACACGAACCTACACTATATCTGGCTCAAGAACCACATCTCTATCTCTGTAAATTTGCCAGAGAGTAAGACTAGAGGGTGTGGGACAGCTAATCCCGGTCGACTCCCTCCCCTTTTACTATCAGGCCCGTAGGGAATATGGAGGACAATATTCATTCTCCTGTTCCCCAGGAATAGGTCATATGGTCACAAACCACCACAGCAAGAGGCTTCCTAGGATCCAAGAAACCAATATGGTGTGTCACCGAATACCAGTAAAGTGCGCTTTGTGAGCGAGTGACGAGGAAGCGAGCGCTTGTACATACCCCTATCATCATAATTTTATCTTAGTGTAAACTTTGAACATTTCTGGTGAAGTAGTTGAATAATAACAGAAGAATAATTGAGTTAAAATATTTACTTTCTCACGTTTTCACACACACACACACACACACACACACACACACACACACACACACACACACGCACGCACGCACGCACGCACGCGCGCGCGCGCGCGTGCAATCAACAGCAGGAAATCTTTTTATAAATCAATTTCATAGTGGAGCGCGTCAATTGAAGCCCTGGTACATTCCCTTATGGAAAGCTGGGATTCAGATGGGTTTCTTTAGTCTCATGAGTAAATATATAGCTAAAAACAAAATATGTTGAATGTATCTACTACCTGCTGAAAGAATCTCTTCTCTCCCTTGCGTAGCAGAAAAGTTATTAGCTTCTGAAAACCATCGCGGTCGGGTCGTCTCTTGGGGCAGGGCCGGGTCGTGTCGGGCCGCTCATTTCTCTACTGAACATACAGTAAACATTGCTTCGCTAAGTATGCTTGCTTCCCTCGCTGAGGCCTCCCGCTCGTAATAACGTCCCTGACCTCACCGACCCCAAGGTATCGGATGGTATGGTCATGTGTAGAGAATGGACTTTAATGGAGTGGTGAAAAGGTTTATGTGAATGAATTTGGAGGTTGGAGGAGGCGTGGTACACAAGAAGGAGGAGGACAGACATGATAACAGTGTGTGTGTATGTGTGTGTGTGTGTGTGTGTGTGTGTGAGAGAGAGAGAGAGAGAGAAGGGGGGGGGTAGGCGTGGAGGCTAATGAAGATAGGAAATTGAATGAGATGGAGCTGGTTGGAGTAACGCTTTTACGGAGGAGTGTGTAAGAAGGGTTTGACAATTATCTTTTTTTTTTTTTTAATTTAATAGTTGTCCATTGACTATATGTAAGGGGTAAATGTGAAGGGGCATATGCGTAAAAAGGTTTTCCTATGAGGCAGATTATTACTGATAATGTGAGCTTCAGTGGTGAGTGAATGAATCTGTGACTCGCTTCATTAAGCACGTTGTTGAGTACTTCTCCCATTGTGTATATTTTTACCTTTCTTTTTCCTTCCATTCTGGAATCAATCTCATCCCATCTGTGGGTCAGAAAAATGAGAAATAATGATGATGATGGTTATGACTCTTCCTGCCATCATTCCCCCCCCCCCCCAAAAAAAAAAGCACCACCAAAACAAAACAACCATGAACAAACCCGACACTGTAATACTTGTTCAATATATCCCCCCCCCACCAAAAAAAAATCTCAAAAGTATAAGATAAAAATGAATAACACAGACATTATATTTTCATCATAGTATCATCTAAGAAAATAAATAGATAAATAAATAAATGGCCGTACATTATTGCAAAAAAAAAATAATAATACTGACACAAAAATAACAGTTACAGTATCCTCCCGAAAAACAATGCGTAATAACCTCATTAATGTGAAAAGATCCTCTCAAGTTATTGTCACAAAAAAAAAAAAAAGCTATAAAGAAATACTCAGAATATCACCCCTTACAACGAATCACCAAAAAAAAAAAAAAAATGAAAAGAAGAATCCATGTCAAGAAATGGTCACCTTTGATTCACATAGTAGTAGTAACAGTAGAAACAGCAGTAGTAGTTATAGTAATATCAGCAGTAGCAGTAGCTCTAATAATAATAATAATTACAATAACAAGAAGAAGAAGAAGGAGAAGAAAAGAAGAAGAAGAAAAGAAGAAAAAGAGGAGGAGGAGGAGGAGGAGGAGGAAGAAGAAGAGGAAGAGAAGGAGGAGGAGGAGGAAGAAGAGGAGGAGGAGAAGGTGGAGGGGGAAGAAAGACAACTAGACCAGTATAAAGAATTCCAACACTTTATTCATATTATATTAAAAAAAAAAATACATGAAATCCGAAACCTAATGAATATTCGTTACAAATTAAAATCAGTGAATAACATCCCCTGCTATGAAAAACTCTTATTATATTATCATCCTGAAAAACACTAAAAAAAAAAAAAATACGATACAAGCGATTTCAGCCCCGTAAAATTCATTACTTTATTTCCCCCCCCCGCAATGAAAATAACATCACCAACGCTTATATGAAGTATCTCCTCTACACACACACACACACAACGGTACAGTAACCCACCACGCTTCAAGCCAGTCGTTGTAAACACAACTTGCAAAAGATTCCGGCATTTTAAAAAATCATGACACCTCCCTAACAAAGCAATAACAATAGTAAATAAAGAAATAAAGAAATCAGTAAAATATATAATACTGTTTCTGACATGAAAAACTGCAGCTGTTTAAAAAAAACTTCCATCATCCCCCTAAAAAAACTGATTAACGCCAACACGTATTGAAATATCTATACCCGTAAATAACCTCCAGCAGAACACCATCATCAAAAACAGAACACCACATCCACCACACAAAAAATATTCCAGCACCCAAAAAGTGTCCATCTTATTATATAAGTCCATCCCCCTCAAAAAAAAAAAAAAAAAAAAAAAAAATGTTTAACACCACCTTTGTCATCAAAATTTTCATTACATCATCATCCCACCCACCACCAAAAAAACACAGAAAGTTTTCCGATGTTGTAAAAAGGCATAACACCCTTTACAAATACATAACATAAACACTAGTACTAAATATTGTTCTGACTAAGAGCAATGCCTTCAAAACACTACAGACAACAATAGTTATAAAAAATTGTGACACTGTAAAATTCATATCATCATCTCGCCCAAAGAGAACACACACACACACACACACACACACACACACACACACAACGTAAAACATCTATAGCCGCCTCTCATATGAACAGTTCCGATACTGTGAAAATAATGTCTATAATATCATTAATAAATAAACTTATTTCAAAGATGTAGGGTACTTCAAAGAATATGCATGAGACAGAGAAACATAAAAAATACACAATTCCGCTATCAGAATTCGTCATCCCATCATCAACATCATCATCATCATCATCGTCATTATCATCATCCTCATCACCGTCCCCTCCCCAGCCCCTCTGCCAGAGAAAGAAAAGCCAGTATCATGAAGAATTGCTGCTGCACCATAAAGCTAATCAACTCGTTCCCCAGTGTCGGCATCCGTCTCTCCCCGGCCGCTTATCTGCGTCCCTTCCCCGTCGCGAGAATTACGTGGCTGTGTTTATATCTCGGCGTCTTCTCGCTGAATATTAAACTCCCCCTTCCCCCATCTCCTTCCTTCTTCATCCCCTCTCTCTCGCTTCCTCCTTTTTTCCTTACTGTCTCGTTTTGCTTTTTGACTATTGATATCCTGCTTATTCTTATCTCTGTGTTCTTTTCTACCTACTTTCATTACTGTCACCTTTACTCTCTCCTTGTCGATATCGTTCTCTCTCTCTCTCTCTCTCTCTCTCTCTCTCTCTCTCTCTCTCTCTCTCTCTCTCTCTCTCTCTCTCTCTCTCTCTCTCTCTCTCTCTCTCTCTCTCTCCTACTACTACTATTACAACTACTACTGCTACTACTATTACTAACACTACTACTGCTACTATGACTACTAAGACTACTACTACTACCTCGACTGCTAAGACTACTAAATCTACCACCGCTACTACTACCTCTACTGCTACTACTTCTGCTATTACGACTTCTACTAATAATACTAATACTAATACAACTACTACTGTCCTCTTTTCCCTTTTCCACTTCACTATCTCACAAGCTTCCATTTCTTGTTCCACTCCATCGCTATTCTTTTCCTTCATTTCCTTTCCTTCCTTTCCTTTCCTTCATTCCTCCTTGGCTTCCTTCCATACCTGTTTCTCTTTTCTTACATCCTTTCTTACCTCATACTTCTGTCTTCCTAATCTTCCTTCATTCCTTGCAATATGTTTTTCTTCTATTGCCATTTCCCCTCTCTCTTTCCCCATTCTACTTGCATCGTATCTATCATCCTTTTATTTCCTCTTCTTCTCCTCCCTGCTTCGCTTCCCCAACCTCCTTTCCTTGTCTGTCTTTCTGTTGTTCTTTTTATCTTTCATTTATCTCCCTCATCTCCTTTTTGTTGTTCTTTTTTCTTCTTCGCTACCCCATCCATTTTGTACCTTTTTTGCTTCTTTCATCCTTCTTTTTCATTTTCCGTCTCTTCCTTGCCTTTGAGTATCACTTTCTCACTTGCTTTCGTGTGCAGGAGAGTGACGCCTTCACGTGGTGGCAGTGGTGTAACAGGGCAGCTAAGAATATGCTAACATCCTTCGATTCCCTCCCTATCATCGAAGGGAGGATGGTGAGCTGCAGCAACAACTTCAATCAGTAGCCCACCGGGTTTACGTTCAGATTAGCCTGGAGCCACAACAACAACAAAGACAACTTGTTTTCCTCCTCCCTCTCTTTATTTTCTATTTCCTTCACTTCACTTTCTCTTTGCCATCTTGTTTCACTAAGTCTTCTTTTTATTGCCCTTCTTATTTTCCCCTCTACCCCATCACGTGCCTCATCCTTATTTTTTTATTTTTTTTTTTGGGGGGGGCCTTTTTACTTCACTTTTCCGCCTACAGTCTCCACTTTCCTCCACTGCCCCAGTCCTTAACTCCCTTCCTGTCCACAATTCAAACTTTCCTCTGGTTTTCCCCACGCACCCTACCATCAGCTTCTATTCCCATAATTCTTACTTCAGTTTTCTCCTGTTTTTCCGCTTGACATTTCAGATATTTATTTACCGTTTTACTTTCCTGTTTTTCTGTGCTTATCTAATTATCACTTGTCACTTACTTTCCTTTCCTTTATTGTCTAGTTCGTTTTTCTGCTCCCTCTTCCCATTTAATTTCTTTTTCTGCCTCCCTTTCTCTTTTTTCTTAGCCTCTTCCCTTTCCTACCTCCCTTTCCCTTTCCTACCACTGGTTTCTCCATAGCCTATTTCGTGTTTTCTTTTCTTACCTCATTTGTTCCTTTCCTTCCTCATTTTCCCCTTCTCTGCCTTCCTTCTTTCCCCTCCCCATCCCCTTTCTCCCTCTTCTTCTTTCCCTATCTCCTTTACTCCTTCTCTTCCCCATTTTCTCCCTTCTCTAATCACTTTTCTCCAATCCCTAAATTTTTTATCATTTCCCTTATCTTCTTTTGTCCTTTCCCTATCCCCACCCTTTGTCCTTCCTTGTCTCCTTTTCTCCTTTCCCTACCTTCTTTTTCTCCCTTCCCTACTCCCATTTCCTACCAACCTTCCTCAATTACCTTCTTTTCCTACCAACATCATATCCGTACATTTAATTTTTACTTAGCTCCTTCCTGTACCCTTTTTCCTACCTCCCTTCTTTTCTCGTTCTGCTTCTCTTCTCTTTTTTTTTTTTTTTTTACCTCCCTTCCCCATCACCCTTCTCTACCCACCTTATTGCTCTGTCTTCTTTCCCTACCTGCCTGTTCTCTTCCTCTCTTCTTTCTCTACCACCTTCCTTCCTTCCTTCTCTCTTTGTCATCACCCTTTCTTTACCTGCCATCGTCCTTTTATTGTATTCTCACCTCGTTGAAATACCTACCTACCTACATTACCTACCGTACTCATTACCTTTCCCTCCGTCACCCTCTTTTCTTCCTTCTCTATATCTCTTCCCTGCCTATATTTCCTACCTATTCTTTCTTCATCTCTATATTTATATGCCAGTCCACTTCCCATCCATATTTTGCCTTCCTCCTTCCCTACCTACTGTACTTATCATCCTACCTAACTTCCTTTCCTCTTTACCTACATCTTATCATACCTGCCTACCTCCTCTCGTAATTACCTGGCTACTTTCCAACCAACTAAACTCTATCTATCTCTATCTATTGCCAGACGCCATAATCCCGCACGGGGTGGCCATTTCACTCTGAGTTATTTGTTTTAAAGGGAGGGGCACTAACCCTCCACCAACCCACTTGACACGTAAAAAGCACGTATGGTTTGTAAATGGTTTCTTGGCTTACAGGAAACCATTTGGCTTGTCACTCAATGTAAAGCCACCTGTAGCGGAAAGAAAAGCATTCAGTAGTGACAGGAAAGATGGGAGAAATAGGAAGAGAGGAGGGCAGGCACAGAAAAAGAATGATAAAGGCTAAGGAAGAAGTAGGCAGCACTACATCAAGTGAGTGGATGATGGTCGCCACCATTACCTACCTCTCTTCCTACCTACCTTCATCCCTCCTTTTCTAGTTACCTACCTCTTTTCCTGCCTACCTACCTACCTCCATTCCTACCTACATACTCACTTTCCTGCTTTCGGACTTACCTCCATGCCTACTTACTACCCACCTACTTGCTTTCCGACGTACCTACCTCCTTTCTGTCCTTCCCTACGTACCTCTGCTCGTACCTATCTCTCCTTTCTTCTTTCCCTCCCTCCCTACCTATCTACTTTCCCTATCTACCTCTTTACCTTCTTCTTTTTATCTACCTACTCCCCACCTACCCCTTTTCTCTATCTTTTCCCACCTTCCTCATTACATACCGACCTACCCCCTTTTCCTACTTGCCTTCCTCCCTACCTACTTCCCCTACCATGTAGTAGCCTACCTATCCTACTTACTTCCTGTCTCTAACTTCCTCTTTTCTCTTCCTACCTATCTTTCTATCTGCCTGTTTGTTTGTCCGCCCACCAACTTGCCTACCTGGCTTCCTTTCGCCAGCCTTTCCACCTACCGACTTCCCTACCGACCTGCTTTCCCTCTCTCTCTACATACTTAACTTTCCTTCGTCTCTTCCTACCTCCTTTCTCTGTATGCTGTACCTATCTGTTTCTCTGTCTATCTGTCTATATATCTACCTGTCTGTCTATCTATCCACTGTACCTACCTTCCAACATACCCACCTACCTGCTTACCTATATACATACATTCCTCTCTACCTATTTGCCTCCCTGTCTGCCTACCTCCCTCCTTTCCCTATTTCCCTTCTTCCCTACCTACCTATCTACCAATCTCTCTGCCTGCCTGTCTACCTACCAGTCGGGCGTATTACGAAAGTGCAGATTCAAAAATCGAAACCAAATTTTTTAAAGGCGTAAGACCAAACCATCATGAGTGCGACGCGTTTGTTGGACGGCCTAGGGTCAAATAACAGGTTTATTGGTAATTATCGACACATAAGTTGTGCTTACATATCTTATTTCACTGAGTTCATCCCCTCATGTATTGTCTTATCTCAACCATAAGTACCCTTGTTGTACTGCGAGATGGCACACTTGGTCCTGCCTCTGTCGACGAGTTTTTGCCTGTTGACTGGTACTTCATCTTCATCATCATCATCATCATCCAGACCTTTTTTCCCACCCTAGGGCAGGATGAGGAGTAGCAATGTTCAGACAGCCCAAATTTGCCCAATCCAATGGGCCACGCTTCCATTCACTCATCATTCAAGCCCCTGGAATCCTGGCTCTATCGGATACGCCAAAAACATTCACCACGTTCTGTAGCTTCACAAAATCGTATACAGACTATAAACTGAAGCCTCTTAAGCTTTATACAGCATATCCAACTTTATCTGCGTTCATGTATGTACTTTAGAAGCTTCTCTCTAAAACTTACGTCAAGTTCAGGAGTACCAGTCAGCAAGCAGTTCTCGTTACGTTAACAGAGACAGAACAAAATGTGCCATTTCGCAATACAACAAATATACTTCAGAGAGGTAAGCGGACGATAATACATGTGATATTGGGTTCCCGTTTCAAGAGAAGACATATAACTATGTGTATATGAATACAGCTCTGTCCCCCAAAACGCCCACCTAAACTGATCCTCCTTGAAGTACCGATTCCCACCTCCCCGTGGTGCGCAAGGGCAACAGACGTTAACGTCGGGTTAACTAAAGCCGTGCGTGAAATAACATACTTAAGACACAGAAATTAACAGCCCTTTTGATCACAAAACTTCCGCGTTTTTGTTGAAAAAATGTGTACTATTGATAATGCGAATCAGCGCTTTCGTTTAATGCCGTACCAGTCCACCTACCTCCTTTGTATTCCCAGCCTCCTCACCTGTCTGTTTCCCTTCTTGTCTATACCTATCTATCTACCAGTCTATCTGTTTCGCTACTTACATTTATTCCCTCCCTGTCTCCCTTTGTATTTCCATACCTGCCTAGTTATATACCTGCGAGCCTATTTATTAGGCCTCCTACCTGGCTTCCCTTCCCAGCCTCCCTACCCATCTGCTTCCTTACCCACCTTCTTTCCCGTTTTGCCTACCTACCAACCTATCCGCCAACCTACCTGCTTTCCCTAGGTACCGACCGTTTTACATATCTACATGCCTGTCTGCCTCCTTTCCGTAACTAACTACCTTTCTGCCTATCTACCCACCTACCTATCTGACAGTCCACCTTCCTGCTTCCCTTCTCAATCATCCCACCTATCTTCTTACCTTCCCTACGTAGTTCTCTTTCTACCTCTGTCTCCTTGCCCTCCTACTTATCGTCCTCCCTATATACCTCCTTTCCCTACCTAGCCCTTCTATCTACCTACCCATCTACCAGCTTACCTACATATCTTCACTATCTACTTCCTTTCCCTACCCAGCCCTCTTTATACCTCTCTACCTACCTTCTTTCATTATCTAGTCCTCTGTCTACCTCTATCTACCAAACAACTTTTCTGTCTTCCTCCCGACCTAGCTCGTTTCTCTACCTCGCCCTCTATCTGACTCTCCATCTACTAGCTTACTTGCTTACCTTCCCCCCTACCAACCTTTCCCTATCTACCTCTATAACCCCCAGCCCACCTACTAATCACTTTTCTCCTACTTTGCCCTCTGTCTACCTCTATATCCACGAACTCACCTACCTACCACCTTTCCCTACCTCGCTTTCTGTCGACCTCTCTGCCCACCTACCTGCCTTCCGCCCTGCCTAGCAATCTACCTACCTCTCTATCTACCAGCCTGTCTACCTGCCTTCCGTTCCCCCTGCCCTGTCCCCGCCCTCTCAATTACAGCAGCTATGGCACACAAATTCCCAGTCCTCTCCCAAGTGGCCCTCGGGGTTGGTCGACCACTGCCTGCCATTTCAATTTTTAGTGTTGTTCTCCAGCCCAGGGATGATGAGGTGAGTGAGAGGGAGGGGAGGGGAGGGGAAACAAGAGTGAGGGGAGAGGATATGAGATGAAGTAAGGGGAGGGGAAATTGCGGGGAGGTGCGAGTGAGGGGAGGAAAAGTGAATGAGAGGAGGGAGAGTCAGGGAAGAGTGAGGTGTAGTATGGTATGCTGCGGGGATGGTAAAGCGTGGTGTGGTGATGAGGTGTAGGGATGATGAGGTGTGTGGATGGTGTGGTGGTGGGATGGTGTGGTTGTGGGATGGTGAGTTTTGGTGTGAGGATGGTGAGGTGTCGTGTGGGGAAAATGTGGTGTGGGGATGGTGAGTTGTGGTTGGAAATGTGAATTGTGGGGGTGATGGTGATTTGTGGTGTGATGATGAGTTGTGGTGTCGGGATGGTGAGTTGTTGTTTGGAGATGGTGAGCTGTATTGTAGGGATGGTGTAGTGTGAAGAGGGTGAGGTGTTGAGATGGTGTGTACTGAGATGATGGTGAGTTGTGGTGTGAGGAGGGTGAAAAGTGGGGATGGTGACATGTAATGTGGTAATGGTATGATGCGAGAAAGGTGAAGTCTAGGGATAGTGAGATGTGTTGAATGGTTGGTGTGGCGTGGGATGTTTAGTTGTTGTGTAGGGATGGTGTGGTTTTAGGACGGTGAGCTGTGGTGTGGGTATGGAAAGTTGTGGTGTGTGAATGGTGTGGTGTGGGGATGGTGTGGTGTGGTGATATGACATGTAGTGTGGGAATGGTGTGGTGCGGGAATCACATGTGGGGATGGTGAGATGTGATGTATAGATGGTGTGAAGTTTGGATGGTTAGTTGCAGTGTAGGGATGGTGTGATTTTTGGGATGGTGTGATGCTGGGATAGTTAGTTGCAATGTAGGAGGATGTGGTGCTGGGATTGTTATTTGAAGTGTAGGGATGGTGTGGTGTTGGGATGGTTATTTGAAGTGTAGGGATGGTGTGGTGTTGGGATGGTTAGTTGAAGTGTAGGGATGGTGTGGTGTTGGGATGGTTAGTTGTAGTGTAGGGATGGTGTGGTGCTGGGATGGTTAGTTGAAGTGTAGGGATGGTGTGGTGTTGGGATGGTTAGTTGCAGTGTAGGGATAGTGTAGTGTTGGGATGGATAGTTGTAGTGTAGGGATAGTGTAGTGTTGGGATGGATAGTTGCAGTGTAGGGATAGTGTAGTGTTGGAATGGATAGTTGCAGTGTAAGGATAGTGTAGTGTTGGAATGGAACGTTGCAGTGTAGGGATACTGTAGTATTGGGGTGGTTTGTTGCAGTGTAGGGATGGTGTGGTGTTGGGATGGCTATTTGCAGTGTAGGGATGATGTGGTGTTGGGATGGTTAGTTGTAGTGTAGGGATGGTGTGGTGTTGGGATGGCTATTTGCAGTGTAGGGATGATGTGGTGTTGGGATGGTTAGTTGTAGTGTAAGGATGGTGTGGTGTTGGGATGGTTAGTTGTACCGTGGGGATTGTGTGGTGTGGGAAGGTGAGGTGTGGGAATGATGAGGTGTGGAGATGGTAAGGTGTGGTGTATGGATGGTGTGGTGTTAGCATGGTGAGTTTCACTGTATTGATGGTGTGGTGTTTGGATGATGAGTTGTAGTTTGGAGATTATGTGATGTAGGGATGGTGTGGTGTTTGGATGATGAATTGTAGCGTGGGGATTATGTGATGTAGGGATCGTGAGGAGTGGTGTCGGGATGATGTGGTGTTGAAATGAGTTGTGGTGTGGGGATGATGAGGTGTGGGGATGGTGAATTGTGGGAAGGGTAAGTTGTGGGAATGGTGTCGTGATGGTGTGGTGCGGAGACAATGAGGTGTTTTGTGGGGATGGTGAGGTATGGCGATGGTGAAATGTGATGTGGGGTTGGTGAGGTGTGGGGATGGTAAGGTGTGGTGTGGAAATGGTGTGGTACGGGGAATGGGGACGTTGAGCTGTGGTGTGGTGATGGTGAGGCGTGGGAATGGAGAAGTTTGGGATTGTTGAACTGGAAAGATATTGGGGTGTGATGATGTGGTATGGGGATGATGAGGTGAGGGGATGGTGAAGTGAGAGGATAGTGAGGTATAGGGATTGTGAGGTGTTGGGATGGTGTAGTGTGAGGGTGGTGAGGAGAGATATAACAAGGTGTGGTGTAGGGAATAGGATAGTTTGGTGTGAGGCGGGGACGTGTGCGGATGGTGAGGTGTGGTGATGGTGAGGTAAGGTGATGGTGAGGTGTGGTGATGGTGAGCTGTGGAAATGGTGATTATTGGGGATGATGAGATGTGGAGTTATCGAGGTAAAAGGCAGTGAAGTTCTGGGATAATGAGTTGTGTGAAAAATGAGGTGTTGAGACGATAAAGTGAGAGGATAGTGTGAAATGGGGATGATCTGGCGTGGAATGGTGAGGTGCAGAATAGTGAGATGAGAAGATAGTGAGGTGAAGGAATACTGAAGTATGAGGACAGTGAGGCGAAGTGTAAGGATTGTAAGGTGTTGGTAGGGTGTCTGTGGATAGGTGTGGGAATGGTGAGATGTGAGGATGGTGAGGTGTGGGAATGGTAAGGTGTGGGAATGGTGAAATGTGAGGAAGATGAGGTAACTGTCGAGGTCCAGTGTGTGTATTGTGAGGTGTGTTGCCGAATGATTATACAACTAATTGATTTGATATAGTTTGGAATATCATTGTAATCAGGAAGTTATTGCTGGAATTATGTTTTATTAGTTTCAGTAGCTACAATGCTCTTTGACAAACCCACCCTTGCTGTTGCCAATAAACTGTGCTGGATGTGATTTGCCTGTCTCATGATAAATGGTGGGGTAGAACAATTGCTCCCTGTAGTGACGAAATGGAGAGAGTTCATGCTCAGCAGTGCCAACTGTCATTATGTTATGAAAATAATGCCTGTTTGGCGTCAGGGAACAGAGTGGCTAGTCTGTGTCATCAGTCGGTGCATCAAATAAAAATTCTTGTGTAAATTAAATCACATCATTTAACTCTTTCAGCACCACGACTCGTTAGCTAACTCTATCAATACGCTGATATTTAAAATCAGACATACTGAGACTCAAAATGTCTGATCGTGTAGGCCGGGGTAAAAGTGACGGTGATAAAGATGAAAAGTAAAGAGGCTTTATGTCAAGGACATTGCCTAGTGAAAAGAGAGGTCCATATTTCAGCTTTTACCCCGATTTACGCGATCTGATACGTATGGTCAAAATACGTCCGATTCTTTGTGGCGAAGGCTTAATCCAGCATTATCACTCATTGACGACAGTTGAATGATCCAAAAACGAAATAATATCTTCGTGGACAATAAGGTAAATAATTTTCTCCGATAACATACAGTACCAGTTAATTAGCAAGGAAGTGTTATCTTCGAAATTAGTAAGGAGATGCACTAACATCCGCTAACAGACAAGTGAACCAACAACGGTATACCGTCTTAATAACAAGTAAGGTTAGCCCACCACTATCCAGTGACAAACAGGTGATCCAACAACGAAATATTATCTTTGAAATAAGTAAGGTTACACAATTATCATCCGGTGACAGGCGAGTGATCCAGCAATGAAATTACCTTCGTGGAAAGAGGTCAAGTAAACACAGACTCCAGCAAATTAGAGAATGCAAACAGAGTGTACAGATGACTCTGTTTAGTGCTGATTATACACTGACGGCACTAATTGCAACATGCAACTGAAGTGCTGTCTCATTCTCATCACACGCACATCTTTCATATGCATGTAACTCATTTTAAGCCCTTCACTCTAAGGACATATCTCTACTGCTATTCTTGTTAGTAATGGACGATTTTATACAACCTAAGGGTAACACCTTGCAGTGAAATGGTTAATAAAGGCTATAGCTACTGTAGCTCCTCCATCTGGACAAAATCAAAATACTTCATGTTGTAGATGCTTCTTTTTATTCATTCTTGCTTTTTATTCATTCTTGCTTCACCTCATCAGAAATATTCCCTGTCATGTAGGCTTAGTCAAACAGTGTATTAGCCATTCAGTGCCATGACGGCTTTTATGTTTCAGTCTTGCTACTGACGGAAAAATGAGTACGGGTTAAGAGAGAGACTGTATTGTGAGGAGGTTAGACTTACTTCAGTAATCCCACCATCACGATCAGATTTCTTATATTTCATCCTTGCTGTTGCCGGACGATTTCTTTAGCTTAAAACAGAGATCTCACATTGAAGGGGTAAAATAAATAACACACACACACACACACACACACACACACACACACACACACACACACACACACACACACACACACACACACACACACACACACACACACACACACACGAGACTCAAAATTTACTCTCACATGACTGATCATGTATCCCTCCAGCAGGATGACATTTGCTTCATTTTTCCTGCTCAAAGACTGTATTAGTGGGTACGCCAATCGTCGTAAGGATCTGAAACAATACCTAACAACCTTTCCAGCATAAGTATTATACACTATTTTGGCTTCCACCATACGATTGTATTCATGAGACCTTTCGAATTAAAAAATAACTTCATTCAGCACAAGTAATTCATTTTTGTTTTATTCATGTTCACTCTCCGAATTTTATGCAGCTTAGGAAATACTTATCACACTGAACAGGTTAATAAAAGCTGTATGAATCTCCTCCAGTTCCAAAAGTCTTTACTAAAGTGAGCTAAAACACACACACACACACACACACACACACACACACACACACACACACACACACACACACACACACACACACACACACACACACACACACACACACACACACACACACACACACACACACACACACACACACACACACACACACACACACACACACACACACACACACACACACACACACACACACACACACACACACACACACACACACACACACACACACACACACACACACACACACACACACACACACACACACACACACACACACACACACACACACACACACACACACACACACACACACACACACACACACACACACACACACACACACACACACACACACATCGTCAAAATTTAGCAAGACTCAGATACAAAATACTTCAAGGCAGTGAGGTGAAAAATCGAAAATGGGGCAAAATCACACTAAAGGGTAATATTCAGGAAAGAAAAAAACAAAAACGTCATCGGAGTGAAGTGGATGAAACAAAAGGCATAAATAACGGAGTGAAGTGGATCAAACAAGTGGAACTGGTGGAGTGAGGGAGGGAGGTTAAACAATCCGTGGAACTGATATCGAATTAAAGTGAAATAAACAATATGTGGCATAATAATGGGACTCCTTATGGGGCGACATAGGATTGGATGATGGATGGATGGATGTGGATAAAAAGTGGAGTAAAATATCAGAGTGAACTGGATAAAGACCATAAGGATGAGTGATGGAGTGAAGTGGATAAAACAGTAAGAGAAGAAAATAACCGAGTGGATAAACTACCGTAATAAAAACAAAATAAAATGGAAAACACACAAAAAATGAAATATATACCAGTGGCGTGAATAAAACAATAACAGAGTAGATAAACCAACAAAGGGAATAAATAACAGATAAAGGTGGATAAAACAATAACAGGGAGTAAATAAACCAACAAAGGGGATAAATAACGGATAAAGGTGGCTAAAACAATAAACAGAATAACTCACACCTAAGTGGTTCACCGTGGGACCAACAGTAGTCGTGCTTTATGCTGTTCCACCGGCCCAAGATTCATCCACCTCTCGATCCATCACGCCTAAGAATGTGGCTACAAATTGCCGTGGAAATCTGGCCCAGACCCATTTTCACCGCCTACCTCCGTAAAGGCCCACTTACCGAAATCGTCCGCTCGGTTATATTTACGAGCGAAGTCCCCCCTCTCAGAATGTGTGTGTGAGTGAAGGTTTGAGTGCGAATGTGGGGTGACGTGTGTGTGGGTGTGAGGTCAAGTGTGTTTGGGTGTGGTGTGTGGGTGTGGGGTGAAGTGTCTGTGTGGGGGGGTGGGGGTGAAGTATGTGTAGGTGTGGTGTGTGTGTGTGTGTGTGTGTGTGTGTGTGTGTGTGTGTGTGTGTGTGTGTGTGTGTGTGTGTGTGTGTGTGTGTGTGTAAATACTGATGTATTAATGTGTATGCACATTATTTGTGACTGCCTTTACTTCCTAACTTATGTAGGTCAATGCATGTTTTATTAATTTACAAATCTGTTGCGTTGTTATATTCAGCCCTCACCATCATTTTTCCATACGAAAGTACTCTTTAGGGATCTTTACATGGAATCTGCAAACGTGATAGATGAAGTCAGCAAAATATTACACCTGTAACGAACAAGTAAATCATTTCGGTCAGCCGTTCTAAACAAGGCGTGTATATAAGCTGACACTATATTAATCAAATAAAGTTAGCACTCTTTACAGAACGTTTACCAAGTCACTAATCGTAGATGGTCAGCCACTTTACATAATATACCTTTTTTCGCCGGGTCGTTTGGGGAACTACCAAAAAATGACCACTAAGATGAGTCAAGGATAATTTAAGCTGATTTGGCAGATGCGTCTTGGTTTCACATTGCCGTGATCTGTCCAAACGGAAGAATAATATTTACACAAGTAAATATTATATATTAGGAAGATACATCAATTTCAACCTGACTTGAATAGGGTGTAAGTTGGGCCGAAACTTGTTGCTGTTGTTGTTTTTTATTGTTATTGGTGTCTTTGTTGTTGCTGTTGTTGTTGAGCTAACCCGGTTTGTTTGGCCGAGGAGACCCGTCAACCGAGGGCAAGCAACCGCCCTTGCAGGGCTTTTCTATGTCGTGAATCGATGCCTCCCCTCGGCGGACAGCGCCTCGCCACAGCAAGGCCTGGGAGGGAAGAAATATGGAGATTTGGGTCCTGAATGGACGCCGCATTTCCGTCTCCATCCAGTTATCAGAGGCGCCATAGTAATCTCCACACCACCCCGCGATTTGGTTATATAGTTACCACCCAACGTTATACTTGTTTTTCTGGTTTGCAGGAAACCATTAGTCTTATTACTCAGTATAGAGCCACCTGAAGTGGAAAGCAGAGTGCTAAAAAGTAACAGGATGGATGGGGGACCTGGAAAAGAAGAGGACAGAAACAAAACATAAAGGTACAGGAAGAAATAGGCAGCACTACATCAGGTGAAAGGAAGATGGTTGTATCCACCTACCACTCCGAAACTGTTGTATCTTCCTCCCCCCAAAATGTTCATTTGTGGGGGTATAATTACTAATTTTGTCTTCGGTAATCGTATCTCAGCGGCTGGGATGACTGCCTCCTGAAACCCATCAATACTATAAAGCCTTTTCGACTTCATTCTTCTTGCCAACAGGTGATTACAATTATTCAGCTTTGAAAAGACCTCCAGCAGTGAAAGGTTTGATGATCACTGAATATATTCCCTCTGTTTCGACAAGTTGACCCTAAAGTGAATGAAATCAGCTGGAGGTAGAGCTAATAACCAGTCCCCTCTTACCGTCTTCACGGTGTAGGGACCTGAGGCTAGCTTGCTGTAGTCTAGTTCATTTAGGGTAGATGACCAGCCTACTTTTGTGGCATTCAATCACCGAAAAGCCTCCAGTCACCTCTTAAGGATCGAACTTATGGAAGGTCGTCACTCTGAATGGGACAGTCTAACCACTAGGCCACGCAAGCAGATTGAAAGGGTTGACAGCATTTCTTTTCTATGTCCAAAGTGAACCAAAGAGGCTGACTGGATTCTGTTCCTATCAATAAATCTGAAGTGTGTCCTGTGTACATAAAATAATGTAATCCAACCCTATGATGGAAATGGTTATTTTGGTGGCCTCTTTACCACCAGATGACTTTAGGATGCAACGATGTTTCTGGGTCTGATTTTTGCTGTCTGGTGTTCAGCTTTTTACTGAAAAGAATAACTTCACACTCTCAGCGTTATGATCCTTCTTTCTGAATGTTTTTTTTTTTTTTAAATCGATGAAATGATAATAACAATAAGAAAAAAAAAAAGACGAAGTAGGAGGTGGGGACGTTCACCATCCACTCACGCGATATAGTGCTGCTTTCGGGCGCCTGCCCTTTCCTCTCTTCCCTCCGTCCTTCCTCCCATTCTGCCTTTCTTTCCTTCATTATTTCCTCTTCCTTCAGTCAACGGGTGTCTCTACACCGAGTGACAAGCAGAGTGGTTTTCTGTACACCAGGAAACCGTTTACTACGCTGGGTGGTAACCATTTAACCAAATTTTGGTGCCTGGTGGTTTAGTGGTAATTAAGACGATCCAATCGGATTGAGCCGGTGCAAGTTCATACCCAAGGGATGGTTGGAGTTTATTGGTCACGTAATGCCACTCAGGGATGGGTGAGGCTGGCCACGCTGCTCTTAAATGTTAGGACCAACTTGCCTAACCCCAGGCCACTTCGCTCCTCATGGAGCAACACCGGATTAGACGAATGAAATTATTTTTATTAATAACAGCAATAGTAGTAGTAGTTGTTGTTGTAGTACTAGCTGTAGTAGTACTGGTGGCAGTAATAGATATAATGATATTAACTTTACCAATATTAACAACGTCATCGAAACATGTGGGTTATATTTCACTCATGGATTTGAAAGGGGATTAATAAATTGATAAATATAACAACTATAATGGGAGTATGTCAAGAACGCACACACACACACACACACACACACACACACACACACACACACACACACACACACACACACACACACACACACACACACACACACACACACACACACACACACACACACACACACACACACACACACACGCACACACACACACACACACACACACACACACACACACACACACACACACACACACACACACACACACACACACACACACACACACACACACACACACACACACACACACACACACACACACACACACACACACACACACACACACACACACACACACACACACACACACACACACACACACACACACACACACACACACACACACACACACACACACACACACACACACACACACGAATATCAGAAAAAATAACACGCACTCTGCCTTTAATGTGTAAATCTGGGGCGAGGACAAACACAATTCTGACCCTCCATTAAAAAGTTGAAACTGTAGGACTAACCGTATCGAAAGCACAACAGTTTTGCAAAAATTTAGGAATGATAAAGTGGCTGCAATGACACAGGCTGTTAGAAAAGTTTGTGTACAGTTTGAGACGGGAGGTGTGGCTACGTGAACACTGGCTCTGAGGTGTGGTGTGGTGTGGCGATGTGAGGTGTGGCCATGTGTGGTGTGGAGGTGTAAGATCCGGCATTGTAAAGTGTGGTGATGTGTGTTGTGGTAGCTTAAAGTGCGGCCGTGGGTTATTATATAGTGTGTGGTGTTGCAGTGTGAGGTGTGGTAGTGTGTCATGTGAAAATATGTACGGTGGTGGTATAAGAAAAGGCAGTGTGATGTGTGACAGTATGTGATGCAATAGTGAAAGTTGTGGCAGTGTGAGGTGTGGTAGTGCGTGATGTGGCAATGTGTGGAGTGGTAGTGATAGAAGTTGCAGTGCTAGACGTGGCAATGCTAAGTGTTGCAGAGTGAGGTGTGGCATTGTGTATTGTGGTAGTGCAAGGAGCGGTAGTGTGAGCTGTGGCAGTGTGAGGTGTGGCAATGTGTGATGTTATAATGCAAGGAGTGGCAGTGTGAGGTGTGGCGGTGTGCAACGTGTGATGTGGTAATGCAAGGAGTGACAGTGTGAGATGTGGCAGTTTGTAATGTGGTAATGTGTGGTGTGGTAGTGCAATGAGTGACAGTGTGAGGTGTGGAAACGTGCAATGTGGCAATGTATGGTGTGGTAGTGCAAATAGTGTCAGCGTTAGGTGTGACAGTGTGTGATGTGACAGGTTGTTATGTGGCAGTGCAAGTAGTGTCAGCGTTAGGTGTGGTCATGTATGATGTGGTAATGTATGATAGTGCAACGAGTGACAGTCTTGTTGTTGTTGTTTAATTCCTGTCTCCCTGGCCGAGCAGACCCGTGGACCACGGGAAAGCAACTGCTTCTGTGAGGCCGTTCTACAGGTACAGTACTCTTACAGGACATGCTCGTTCACCATGTTGGGAAGTGGTAGTGTAAGGTGTGGCACTGCAAGGTATAGCGATGTGAAGTGTGACTGTGTGGGGTGTGAGGATGTGACGTGTGATAATATGAGGTGTGACAGTATGTGGTGTGATAGTCTGAGATGTGATAATATAAAACGAAGCAACATGTAATGTGTGGTGTTATACTGTAGTGTGAAATGTGTTAGTGCAAGGTGTGGCAGTGTGAAGTGTGGGAATGTGTGACGGAGTAGTATGTGATGTGACAAGATGAGCTGTTGCAGTGTGTGATGTGGCAGAGGTGGTGTAATAGTTTGTAGTGTGGAAGTGTGAGGTGTGATAATGTTTGGTGTGCTGGTATGAGGTGTGGCCCTGCGAGCTTGCGCAATATAGGTGTGTAATAGTGTGAGGTGTGGCACTGCAAGTTGGGGAAGTGTGGGGTATGGTAGTGTGTGGTGAGAAATTCGTGTCTTGTCAGTTACAGCAACAGCGTAGCCAGGTCTGCACAAATGGGTGGCCAAGGTGGAGTGACCCACAGTCATACAGTAGGTACAGTTACGTTCATAAACAAGGACTCGCATCTACCCGTTTTGTCTATTGTGGTGTTCATTGTTGGTGATGTACGGAACTTTTTGCCTTACTGTCTGGTGCACTGATGATGTGTGCACCCGGCATTAAGTGAAACAGTTCTTCATCTCACCAGCAGCGGACCCTACAGCAGCTTACAGGAGCAGGTGTGGGTCCATATTTATGAAGGCGATTCTACCGTCAAATAATCCGAAATTTCAAATAGAGGACCAGTGGGGGTGGGGGGAGGCATAGGTCTGATTGTAGGGCCCGGGTTCCCTTGCCTCACTATAGCTACGCCGAAGCTTCACAGTGATTACTGAACACCTTGTATAGTTCTGTTCATGATGATTTACACAAAATTCTTTGAAACAGGAACCCAACCACAACCGTAGACTTCTGAGAACTAGATAATAAGACATCTTATTTCTCTGTCAAGTAAATATCTGCAGTCTTACGCTATCAAGTCGTCAGTTCTGAAGGTCGGAGCTGTTCAAGGATAATCTCCACCGAAAAGATTATTTCCGGACATTATGCATCATTCATTTTATCTTGAAGTTTTTGGTATTTGAATTCAGTATACGAATACTATAGTCCCAAAACAAGAACAAAAGCAAGTGGTATGTAAATTTGTGAAACGTTTTGAATACCTAGAATTGAAAAATATTTTAGAGAACAATGTTTACAATCAGATATAACAAAGTACTCTTGAATGCAATTTACTGTTTTTATTGTTCAATGAAATATCACAATCAGTAGAAGATTACGAGATATTAGCAATTTTTTTTCTTTTAATGTGAGTTTAAGTACTTGGGTAGTGTGATGAGTAAAGATGGAAGTTTAGAGGGTGAAATACTTGAAAGGGTACAGCAAGGAAGAAAGGTTGCTGGTTCCTTGAAAACAGTGATAAGAAACAGGGAGTGAACATGTAAGTGAAAAAGTTACTGCATGACAATATTGTGATACAAACTCTAACGTATGGAGGTGAAGCTTGGACCCTACTGAAGGGACAGAAGTCAAGAGTGAGAGCAGTGGAAATGAGTTATTTGAGAGGAGCATGTGAAGTCACATGGAGAGACAGACTGACAAATGAGGAAGTGAAGGAGCGTTGTGGTGTTGATATGGATGTGATAGGAAGCGTTAGGAGAAACACACTGAGGTGGTTTGGCCATTCTCCTCGTCAGTCTCTCGCTGTCCATCCTCATGGAGAGCGAGAGACTGACGAGGAGAATGTATGTGAGTGAGGTGGAAGGGGGGGGAGAGGGAGGGGGAGGCCAAGGATGAGATTGAGGAATGGAGTGGAGAGGTATATGAGAGAAGGGGTGTGTGAGCTGGGAGATGGGCAGTGAAATGGCAGGGGACAGGGCGACATGGAGGCGATTTGTTTGTGGCCACCCCTTGCGGGATTGAGGCGTCTGGAAATAGATAGATGGATAGACGTTGAATAAAGAAAAAGGAATCATTAAATAGTTGCGAAGTCATACCTAATGGATTTTTAGGTGTTCCCATTATCCTTCTATCCCCACGGACTTAAACCAAAATATTGTGAGGGTTTCTGCTGGCTTCGCTCGCTCTAACCTCCGATTAACCAACTTTTTCTCCATTGCACTTTAGGTTCTTGTTACTATACTTCCAAGTGTATTTACAAGTTACTGTTATATATGCCATAATTACCCACAGCTTCAATGACGTTATTACTTCTACTACCATTCCCACAGGAGTTGTAACCACCAATGAATCCAGAACTACAACAGTACCAACAACTGCTATCACCACAACGCTCGAGTCCGTTCTTGATGATAATTGTTCACACCTAAACGATCATCATAACCTAGCTTATTATTCGCTAACAAACTATGGCACCCCCCTATTAATATCGCTTTCCACGACCACCTTTACCAGTCCCACTGCGACAATATACTCACTCATCACAATAAATGCAGTCACCACAATCACCATCAAAACTACAATATAAAACAAGATGAAGCACTGAAATACCCGCATCCACCAACTGGTCTAAGAGCCAAACATTTTATTTTCCACATTGATACTGACCTTTGACTGGCTGCCCGTAAAATCGAATTGCCTCATTCTTGCCAGACAGTTAACCCTTCCATCAAAATTATTCCAAATCATATTAAAACCGTTCATCCTTACCTCGTCCTATGCCATTTCTTTCAATCCTGAAGTCCTGTATCATTTCCAGACCATGACACCATCCACGATATTTTATCCAAATCGAATAATAAATATAAGTTCACTTTGCAATTTATCTTTAATTTCTGACTTATTATTCTCAAAAACGATAGTTGATCATCAGTCCATCCACGAAGTTTGGTCCGTATTGGGTAAAAATTGTTTTAGTTATTTTGTTCACACACAGCGTCACGAAATTAGACATTGCTGTGTGATATACTACTTTATCTGATTATTCTGAATACTGAATCCCTTCGTTCGTGACTTACCCTCAACATTTCAAGCCTGGCCTAAATTGGAAAAAACTATTTAATCTGACTTCTTTAAGGCACGCTTTGACGTATCCTGTGACCTTGATATTAGACCTATTGGCCTAAAAACGATATGTCAACTCCTTCGCTGTTCCTCAAATATTACACCAAGTTTGATTACACTTAGACTAAAACTCCGAGTTATTTTGTGTGCGCGCGCACACACACACACACACACACACACACACACACACACACACACACACACACACACACACGTCTTCATATATAAATTAAGACATTCTGAGAAAAATAACGTCATTCATCAGACCAACCCTGGAGTATGCATCAGTAGTTTGGAATCCTTATCCAAAAAAAAACATAGATAAGATCGAATAAGTACAGAGGGCAGCTACAAGATGCATACCAAGCTTAAGGGATCTAAGCTACGAAGAAAAACTAGAAAAAGTGAATCAACCAACACTACAGGAGAGAAGGAAAAGAGGAGACATGATACTGCTATTTAAATGCATCTCAGGGAAAGAGAAAATAGACATAAATGAATGTATAACCTATGGGGATGTATCAGCAAAAGAATACTGCAAAAAAACTACATAAAAAGAGAGGTGATAAAATCGTTAGGAAATTCTGTTTCCCAAATAGGGCAGTTGGTTAGTGGAGTGCACTACCGAATGAAATAGTGTGTGCCAAAACTATTCATAAAAATAAGGATATGTATGATAAAAATGGCTTAATACACGGAACAGTACGAGCCTGACTCATTCCTGTAAAGATACAATTAGGTAAACACACACACACACACACACACACACACACACACACACACACACACACACACACACACACACACACACACACACACACACACACACACACACACACACACACACACACACACACACACACACACACACACACACACACACACACACACACACACACACACACACACACACACACACACACACACACACACACACACACACACACACACACACACACACACACACACACACACACACACACACACACACACACACACACACACACACACACACACACACACACACACACACACACACACACACACACACACACACACACACACACACACACACACACACACACACACACACACACACACACACACACACACACACACACACACACACACACACACACACACACACACACACACACACACACACACACACACACACACACACACACACACACACACACACACACACACACACACACACACACACACACACACACACACACACACACACACACACACACACACACACACACACACACACACACACACACACACACACACACACACACACACCAAGCTAACCACTACTACGTATATCGTCATCACCACAAAAACAAAAATCATCCACCACTCCCAGCACAGCAGAAGGGCCCTCCACACTCCCCCACCCCGCCTCCCACCACCCACCACACATACCAGCAGCCACAAAGGGGTGCAACTCCAGCACCAACTAATACAAAACCTGGGCGCAACAGCCGCAGGAGGAAGCGAATAAAAGGCTCCACGGCTGACTTACGTAAAGGCAGAACTCAATATTCCACCCTTAACTCCCCGGAGGCCAGACAATCCCTACCCCTATCGCAATCCCGCTCTCTCTATTTCTGGGAAGCCAATATCAGCCCACGCTATTGGTTATTTTTGCCCTCGTCTTTTCTCCCCCTATCATGTCACTTTATTAAGCTCGTTGATGGTTGTGTTCTGTGGGAATATAAAAACCTGTTATTGTGAATTCTTCTTTTTTACCTCTCCCTCCCACATGCTTCAATTAGTATCACGTGACTTACCCCTCCACTCTCACACCCAGCCATTCTCCTTCCACTAGACCACCATTTCACACTTATTTTTTTAATCCTTTCCTCTCTCTCTTTTTCCCGTTATCTCTTCCTCCCTCTCTACCTCATTCACTCTATCCTCCCCCCGCTCTTTCTCTCTTATCTCCCCCCTCCATCATATCTCTTATTTTCCTATCCTGTCTTTATTATTTCCCTCTCCCCCTTTATATTTCCCTTCCTCTCTTTCCCTCTCAGTCATCCTTTCACCTTTCACAGAGAATGTGCAACATTAAGTAAATTTTATCAAAAATTTTCGCCAAGTATATGCATGAATTTACACTCTCCGACTCTCGTCATACACTCTCAGATTAATAGGATCGTCTGGTGTTAGCTGGAATAGAATATTGAGTTGCTATGTCCATGAATGGATTAGTGATACCAATGCTAACTCTCTTAGACTCCTATGACTCACCCACATAATAACAAAGTCTTCTGGAGATAGCTGGAGTGAAGTATTCGAGTTGGTCTGACCATGAAAGGGTTATACTCGAGAAATATAATAATAATCAAAAATCATCATCATCATCATAACCAGTGCGTTTTCTTTGCATTTCAACAACATGTAAGACAGAAGTCAAACACTTTCTCTTTTCAGTTGCAAATCCACAGCGGAAGGCCATCGCATGCTGAGTAGTTGACATACTGTTCTGTCCTGATATTTGATTCTCAGGCCGGTCAAACTCGTGGACGTACTTTCTTTCCCGTATGTCCTTGTTCACTCAGCCCTACAACTAGACACCTATATGTATTTTCGTTGATGTGTGTCATATTTTAGGAAAAGATTGCGACTTGGTAAAATGTAATATCCTACCAAAACAACCGTCATGAAGTGGAGAGGCATTATTTCAAAGCCTTGTTCTGGTGCTGGAAGCAAGGCAGTTCTACAGTATCACATGCAGTATTTTTGTTTTTACGTGCATCTGGTTATAGGCATTGATAAGGCAGCTCGTTTCCTGAGATTCAGCTGTTCTATGCACCACGATTAGACGCCATAGACGTTCACATTTTACTGTCTTGTCAGTAGTACCCAAGCATCAATACTATTTTTGCGGACCCAGTGAGGGAAACACGAAGGAACACCCTCCCCCATTTTTTATTTTATGTGTGGCATTTTTCCCTGCATCAAATATACAAAATATGAAAGAAACGGAATAATGCCTGTTAGAATATAATATCATTAGAATTTGCGCCTACTAATTAAGCTTTTCCCTGTACTAATGGATCAGTATATATATATATATATATATATATATATATATATATATATATATATATATATATATATATATATATATATATATATATATATATATATATATATATATATATATATATATATATATATATTGTAGATATAGATAGATAGATAGGTAGATAGATAGATAAATATACTCTAAGTATGTATATATATATATATATATATATATATATATATATATATATATATATATATATATATATATATATATATATATATAATATGCCAGATTCATTTTCATCAGTGAAAGAAAGTTATTTTTTTTTAAATAAAAGTATAAGCCCAATAAAAATAAGAGAAAACAAAGCAGCCTTTCAGTTAGAAATAACAAACAGATTTCAGGCTGTAAGTTATGCTTAGTGTGAAACTGATGAGTTCAATGATAGACTGACAAAAGTGCTAAGAGAATCGCGGAGGTAGGAGGTAATGCTAATATAACCCAAGAAGTATTCAAAAAAGACCCTCTAGCTCATGAAAAAGAGAAAGGAGATGACAATTAAAACAAAGATGAAATTTAAAGAGCGGAATTTAAAAAGCTTACCAACAAGAGACAGAGAGAAGAAAAACGAAAGAGAAACATGGATCAGGTCAAAGAAACCGTCAAAATGGGAAGAAGTCTGAAACAGGTCCGAAGTAATATGACACTAGAAAAGCAAGAAATTTTATCACTGAAAAACTAAAACAGTGAAGTCATTATATACAGAGATAGGATGGTGAAGAAAGTTGAATTTTACGAAGAACTGTATGCATCAAAGATAATAGTACCAATTGCTAAGTTTTCATTTGATACAAGTGAAATATCTAAAGTAACACCAGACGAAGTACATATTTCTCTTAAAAGCATGAAAAGAAGGAAGGCCCCAGGAGAAGATGGATTTGTAGCAGATTTACTGTCGGATGAAGGAGGTACAAAACAGGTTCGCCCACTTAGTGTATAAAGAAAAAAATTCCCAAAACATGGTGTAATGTAATAGTTATTTTGCTTTACAAAAAAGGTGACTCAAAAGATCTTAGTAACTATCAGCCCATTAGCTTATCATCAGGTATTTCCAAACTTTTTACTAAAGTTCTTACAAACAGAATAACAACAAATTTGGAAGAAAAACAACCTCGTGAACAGGCAGGATTCCGAAGCGGGTATTCGACTACTGATCATCTACACACAATGAATCAGCTAACTGAAGAAACTACAGAACATAATAAACCAATATGCTTAGGTTTTGTCGTTAGCGAAAAGGCTTTCGACTCAGTGGAACACATAACAATTATAAATTCATTGCGAGAACAAGTAGTAAATGGGAACATTGTAAAACTGCTCAAAAACACATATAAAGAAGGAACTGCTACAGTTAAATTTTATAAACGCTCGGAAAAAATTAAGATTGAGAAGGGTGTTCTTCAGGGAGATACAATTTCACCAAAAATATTTACAGCATGCCTAGAAAGCACTTTCAGAAAGCTAGATTGGGAGAACAGAGAACTAAACATAACTGAAGAAAACCCAAACCGTGTAAGATTAGCAGATGACATTGTCCTAATCTCAGAAACAGCAGAGACGTTGCAGGAAATGTTAGATTACCTAAATAGAGAAAGTCTCAAAGTAGGTCTATGAAGATGAACCGGAGTAAAATGAGTGATGTTTGATCAAAATACGCCAAAGTGTGTCATCAAAATAAACGAAAAAATTCTTGAAGAAGTCGAAAAGTACAATCACCTGGGACAAAAACTATACCTATCGAAAGACCATAATAGCGAAACAAAAAGATGCATTACAATTGGATAGAAATCTTTCGGTAAACATAGAGACATCATGAAAAGTAGTTTGCCAATATGTATGAAACTAAAAGTATATAACGAATGTACAGTATAATCCCAGCTATGACTTACGGCTGTGAGGCCTGGAACCTGACTATATCGATGGAATATCAACTAACCCGTTCTCAAAGAGCAATGAAGAGGTCAGTGTTGGGAATATCTTCAAGAGACAGGAAAAGATCAACTTAGGTGAGAGAGCAGACTTAAGTCAAAGACATAATAGAGGTTATAAAAGAACAGAAATGGATGTAGGCAGGTCATGTAGCAAGAATAAGGGAGAGCCGATGGAGCAAGAGACTGACTGACTGAACTCCAAGAGACTGTAAGCGTTGCAGAAAAAGGCCAGACAGGAGGTGAAGGGATGAGATTGAGAAGTTTGCAGGCAAAACATGGCAGAGATTGGCACAGTCAAGGAATTCGTGGAAATGAATGGGAGATGCCATTGCTCAGCAGTGAACTTGCAATAGCTGATGATGAAGATCCATCCATCCATCATCTAATCCTACTTTGCCCCATGAGGAGCGTAGCAGCCCGGGGTTAGGAAAGTTGGTTCTGACATTTAAGATGCTGGTGCCTGAAACACACACACACACACACACACACACACACACACACACACACACACACACACACACACACACACACACACACACACACACACACACACACACACACACACACACACACACACACACACACACACACACACACACACACACACACACACACACACACACACACACACACACACACACACACACACACACACACACACACACACACACACACACACACACACACACACACACACACACACACACACACACACACACACACACACACACACACACACACACACACACACACACACACACACACACACACACACACACACACACACACACACACACACACACACACACACACACACACACACACACACACACACACACACACACACACACACACACACACACACACACACACACACACACACACACACACACACACACACACACACACACACACACACACACACACACACACACACACACACACACACACACACACACACACACACACACACACACACACACACACACACTCTCTCTTTGTATATACATATATATATATATATATATATATATATATATATATATATATATATATATATATATATATATATATATATATATATATATACCGGTATATATATATACATATAGGGGTGTATGGTATGTAGAGGGACTGCTGGGCCTTGATAGCAGGCTGTGAAGCCTATGCCCAGAGTCGGACACATAAAATATATATATATATATATATATATATATATATATATATATATATATATATATATATATATATATATATATATATATACAGAGCGAGAGAGAGAGAGAGAGAGAGAGAGAGAGAGAGAGTGTGTGTGTGTGTGTGTGTGTGTGTGAGAGAGAGAGAGAGAGAGACACCAACATAACTGGTGGTAATAGGCAGTACCAGTTTGTGGTGTCTCCGGCGTACTCGTACAGTACAATACCTTGATGTGGACGGCAGCTGTGCAGTGGTCATGCCAGTACCTTACGAATCTATATCTTCCTAAACCAAGCGGCACAACATCTTCAGAGACTGTTTGGATTCAAGACACTCGCTTCTTACGCCACACTAAGTATATGGGGGCATTATATCCACGGTGGTATCAACAGTACCACGTGGCCTCTGCAGATACATTGAAAGAAAAAATAAAGTTGAATCCTTAACAGGCTTTACATCTGACACGCAGAAGTATGTTTCGATCACTGTCGGTGGACTGCACTCTTGGGTCATCAACGTAAACATTCACTTTCTGCCAAGTCCCAGTCTTTCCTCGAGCCACGACCAGCGATAATCGAATTTGCACACAGGGGACGGGATTCTTAAACATATGTATGATCGATTCTCTGTAGTAACATAGACTTTTTTAAGCAGGAAGGACAAGAAAAGTATAAAATTTTCTCATGTGTGATCTCCCTCTTAAGTCAAATATCAGTTACGAAAGGAAAATTATCACAAGCCATATTTTAGGCTGCGGGAAATACTAGGAGTGTAGAGTGCAGAAAATTTCAGTCTCTTTTTCGTCCTGCAGAAGCAGTTAAGTCAGGACAGGAAGCCGGTTGTAGATATGTTCGAGAATCGCATCCCAGAACCATATTTCAGCGCTTGGGACGCGGAGGCCGGAGTAAGGAACACCCCGCCCACAAATTACACCAAAACCCCCCCGATTTTGGACGTTCTTCAACTCCTTGAGTCCGGGTTACGTACTGTTTAGTTTATTCTTGTTGCTACTGGACGATTTTACTCAATTTAGGAACGACCCTTTGGATAGAAGGGGTTTATTAAGGATATGTCTAACTCTTGTTACAGAAGAGGGGAAAACACTTATAAGCAGAATTAAATCATTATATACATTATAGCAAAAAGCTGGATGTGTTGGTGCTGAACGAGACGAAAGCAACTTACAAGAGCGAGAAGAATTTTGAATATCAGAGGTTAATAGTATCAGGGAAACGGGTTAACAGTAAAGGAAAAGAGGCTGGAGCGGTCGCGATGCATTACGATGTGTGCAGGGGTGGGGAGAGCAGGGTGTTAATGATCCCAGAACACCAGGGCCTGCTCGCAGGGGACGCCCGGAGTGCAATCCAGTACCTTAATAATCAGGTCTTTACACCAGCATGAGAAAAGCTACCGTATTTCCTCGGTTTCTTTCTTATTTCCTCCACGCGCTTCTTTAACTTGGTATCATTCCTTTATTTTTGCATCATTTAGTTTCAGTCTTGGTACAACTGACCCTTGGACCGATAGGTCCAAATGTATTTTTCCTTTTTTTTTTTTTTATCTTTTAAAGGGATTTATCGGGTCAAACATCAAGCCTCATACATATGCAAGATTTGAGGTCTGTGTTTTTTGCATTTTCACTAATCATCATGGTAATTTTCACAGAAGCATGTCACTGTACTGTTGTTTTGTGGAGTCCACCCTGCGTTCCCATGGTAATGTTGACAGTCTTGTATGTTTGTACTGTGTTCTTGAATTCTACAGTATGAACAAAATCAATACAGAATAGTTTGATTGTCTTTTAAAACGTAAATGAAATGCATCGCCAGAATGAACATTCATTTTAACTATGGCGGGGACTGAGGGTACTGTCAAAAGAACTAAAGGGTCAGCGGCCCGTATTGCCTATCACCAAGGTCCAAAGGTGTTTCTCCCGGAAGCTTGCTAACATTTAATATTGTTTTCAGCAGTAGAACTTCAATCATGTATTTTATAGTACTGATGTAATCTGTGTTGACATTAAAATCGTATAATATCAAAGAAGTTAATAATAAGATGTACTAGTAATATATATGCAAAATAAATTACTGAGGTTATAAAAGGCCATTGGTAAAAGATAATAGTAAGGTGTAATATTCAAAATTAATCGCTGAGATAGAGACTATAACAAAGCCATAAATATAACAGGAGATAATAATAAAGTGTAATCTGCATAATACATCGCTAAGAAGTTATGAAGAACTTATGTCCCTGACGGTAACACTGGGAATACAATTACTGTTCCACTTCATGACGATATACTTCAAGACAGTGAGCGATGATTTTCGAAACCAGTATTTCGATCTTTGGAGCCTAACAACACTTTCTGAATATTACAGAAGTTGCGTAATTATTCGACTTAAAAGTGAGTTGGTATTATTGTCCGCAACTGTACAACTGCCCACAACTGAGCCTATATCACGTTGGTGGCACAGTCGGGGACATAATTTCTCCCACAGTTTCACCTTAACTTCTCACTATTACATGTTGGATAATATTGTTAACATGAAAGGACTGATACGTTTCTCTTCCCATCGGTAACTGTCTTTGAAAAGAGAAGCTCGGAATGAAAGCAGTGGACGTGCCCACAGTATGAGGTGCGCACCTTGTAATGGTAGGCGGATTCTTATTCCTGGCTGTATGTGTAGCTTACATCCAGTTTCTGAAAATAAGTACAGTTATGTATCACCCAGTCAGAAACGCGATTTCATATAAGGAAATTCATCCATAACTCCTCTACCTTAGCACATTAAGATGGCCAGGCACTACTAACCTCACAGTTGCAGTGTGGTACGTACAGCCATGAGCAAAAGTTCGCAAAAACTTCACTGCGGAATGTGGCAGTGGGACATATTACTTGAATTGGTTTTATGTGTTAGCCGTATTAAAACACAACAAAGTGAAGAGTGTTCTCTGTCTTTTGGGGAGGAATGAAAAATATAGAAGGTAGGGCACAATGCTGGGAGAGGTTGTCAGCGAACTTTTGCTTACGGCTGTACAGTCCGCCACAGCAGTACAGTAGTAGACAATAATGTGGCTCTGCTGTATTGCCCAGAAGTTATGGACACTTACACAATAGTCTGAATCGTTTGCTCAGCTCCGAATCACATCACTGGGTTACCAAATCTACCAAATCATGCCTTGTTGCTTTATCATCAAGTAGTGACTTGACCTGCTTGTACGCTACTGTGTATTCATAAAAAAAGAAAAAAAAAATCGTTCATCTCGCTGTGCTTTATACATTGAAGCACGAGAGGAAACGTTTTGAATTATTGTGCCACGTTTTCGGTTTCCGGTCACGTGTTTTTACTTCGTTCTTGCTACTTGCAGATGGCTTCATTAAGCAGAGGAAAGACTTTTGAACCGGATAGGTTAGATGAGGCCTGAACTGACCCCTACAGTAAAATAGATCATTCCTATCAAGTAAAAGTCATCTGATGGAGGCAAGAACAAACACCAAATTACAGTACCTCAACGAAAATGGGATAATTAAGTCGAGGACATCTCACCTGTAGTGACTCAGAAATGAAAGACGTAACGAAACTGAAAACCAATGCTCAGCTCCAGTGTAATCGAACGTATCAGTATCGATACTTCTTCCCTGACTATACTATCGGCTACAAAAGTTCTGTTGCTTCTCCTGCGTCTCTTTCCATGAAATTTTGTCAGTCTGGTGAATCCTCCACAACCGAAACTAACCACAATGGTCCGCGGTCAGTTACAAGCACGTGTCTTCAACCCTCTTATTTTCAAAGATCATGGAGAGAAAAGGTAGAATAGGCTACAGGACTTCTGCTGCCGATAGTACAGGTAGTGGAGAAAAGTTAGTAAGAGTAAGTCAACTGTAAAGCATTTTACTGGTCTACGCTGGCCTGTGCAACTAGTAGGTAGATAGAACAGTATTGGCTAGAAGAGTAGAATGGCTGTGTGAAAGTATTTCTGAGGGAATGTAAGAAAACAGGGTGAGAGGAAATTTCTTATTAAGATACAAAGGGGAAAATTTGATGTAGGAATAAATAAAGAACATTAATGAAATTTATAAAGATAATAAAAGCTGATTAAGGCTTTAGCTGAGGCTGGTGCATTATGGCATTTTATTCAGGGCAACACAGGAAGATTTGATTTTCAGAGTGTTAGTGCAAATAGATGAACGGAACTGTATTATTCGTGTGCAGGGAAACCAGGCTGAAAGATCTGGGGCAGAGGGCATTGTTCCATTATACAGGAGTAAGGGTGGGACGAGGGAAGGTAATAGCTAGGGGGATATTAACTTGTTGAGCTTCCCCACAGAAGGGTAAGGGACGGTAATAAATGAACGGGCAAATGGGATAGCTCAGAATATGACGAACAAGAGCTAGTCAAGAACAGAGCGAGTAATATTGTGTTTGATTAATTTTTAGTTACAGAACATATTAGAAACAGCTTTAGGGCAACAGGTCTTTTTAAATGATTTCTTCACGGTGTATCGACACAGTTAATAATCTACTGATAAATGGTTAAACGTATCCTTAACAATTAAACATTTTGAAATTTGACATCATTAGTGCAAAGGAACAAACGTGCTCGTCGATCATGTGACCTGCGTCGCGACATGAATCCGTCAAAGAGGGGTGGCTCGGTAAGAAATTGTTGTGGTGAGTACAGCAATGAGTGGCATGGGTTAGATTGTTGATGGTCAGTGGGGCTATGGAAGGAAAGTATACCATCTGAAAAGGTGTGTTTGTGTTGTAAGACTTGTGATTTGAGTGCAGTGAAGGTTTATTTTCATAAATAATCCAAGAATGAAACTGCCATGGAGGTAAAGCAATGTGTGTGGAGGAAAAAGAAATAGGGAGAAAAGGCTGAAATTCTGGTGGGGTGGGTGCAAGGGTCATGAAAGTATAACAGGTGAAAATGGATATACTAGGATTGATGGTTTGAGAGCATTTTTTTTTTTTTTCCAACAAAGTCTTTCGAACAAAGTCCTTCCAGAAATAACAATAGCAATAGGAACATCAGTAACAACAAGAAAAGCTCGTACTGCACACATATACTGTATGCCTGACGTCTTGTGTCGCAGACAAAAACTGAGACGTAAATTTACTCTAGACACACTTTCTAAAACAGTGTGTTATGTACAAGTAGTATGACATATGGAGGATGAAATCTGACAAACCATTAAGGACTGTGAGCTACTTTGGGAGCTCTGCTTTCCGGACTTAATAATACAGGGATACTGATGATATTCAAATATATATATATATATATATATATATATATATATATATATATATATATATATATATATATATATATATGTATATATATATATATATATATATATATATATATATATATATATATATATATATATATATATATATATATATATATATATATATATATATATATATGTATATATATATATATATGTATATATGTATATATATATATATATATATATATATATATATATATATGTATATATATATATATATATATATATATGTATATATATATATGTATGTATATGTATGTATATATATATATATATATATATATATGTATGGATGTATGTATATTTATGTATATATATATATATATATATATATTTATGTATGTATGTATATCTATGTATGTATATATAAATATATATATATATATATATATATATATATATATATATATATATATTGTGCATGTGAAAATTTTTATAACGTGCCAAGAAGACCAACAACAAGCAAAATAGATGATAAACGAAGCATAAATGTTTCAGACTAATATTATATTGGTAATCAGTAATAATATTAATATTTCAAGAAGCAGACGAAGTGAACGACTATGCAGTATACTTATTTCTAAAATGATTATTGTTTCACTGAGATAAGCAACAATACACAAATACTTACTTTCTGATTTCTTATTAAGGTAGTCACTGGGTAATGATATAACTAATGGAATGGTGTTATTAATAACTTATTTAAGCACCTCCTGCCACAAGGATGCTGCTGGGTTTCTGATACATACTGTATTATAAATGGCACCAGGTTGGACGTCAGCTTTCGTTATCAGCGTGACAGTAGGTAAATATCGATTTACTAATGTGATCCAGTGATCTTGATCAACCAGTTATATACTGTAAAATGCTTTCATGTGTAGAGTTCACATTGCTGTAGTTGGCCAACAGTAAATCTTACTGCTCGATTCGAAACATGATCGACAGTTTTCTAAGAAGAAAATTCCATTACTGATTGCGAGTCTCAAACGCCAATATTTACTCTAGGTAAAAACTACAAACAAGACTGACAAAAATTTGTGAAAAATATGCATAACCTCAATCTGACGAACCATAGACCGCTGTCATCATATCACTAATCCTCCAAGCGACACCCACAGCCACTCAAGAAGTAAATGGCCCAGGAAATATTACTGATTAATGTAAAAATCACACAGGATATGATTTTACGTTAAGCAGTTCGGTGTCAGAAACACATCACTCCATCACCGCTGGTCATGTGCCTGACATCACTATTTCAAGAAGATTTTTGGCTGTTTACAAAGCTCAGAGACGCTGCAGGACCTCTAAAGGATATCTGATTTCAAAAGTGTTCAAAGGGCAGATTTTTATCACACATTTTTAATACTCCTTTTAGTAGAGGTATCAGAGTATTCTTCAACAAATTTCTTCACACACTGTAATGCGTGAGAGAGAGCTTGTGTGTGTGTGTGTGTGTGTGTGTGTGTGTGTGTGTGTGTGTGTGTGTGTGTGTGTGTGTGTGTGTGCGCGCGCGTGTGTGTGTGCTTTATGAGTCACTGCCTAACAGAGTTCAAGTCCTTCACCTTGCTCAACAGTCCATCAACGTAGCATATGCATTCTGACCTCATTTTCACACACAGGTATAGTTTTTTTGTGCACGTTATCCTCGTCCTCATCTTAATCATCATCAAAGCAAACAGGAACGTATCTAATTACACAGGTAACATATGAGAGAGAGAGAGAGGGGGAGAGAGAGAGAGAGAGTAAAGATAAAAGTGTGGAACCGTACTTCTGAACTTGCTCTTCCTCAAAGCCTCCATCTCTCCCCAGGTGGGATGGGCTTCTTTATGCCGTCACCTCTCCCTCGCCTTCTCTCTCCCACCCTCCTAGTATCTCATCTCCCTCATCTTCTCTCCCCCTCCCTCCCCCTTACCCTCTCCCTCCAACCCCTCATCACGCTGTCCCTCCTTCCGTCCCCTCTCATCATCTCCCTCATTAATTCCTACCGGGAGATAAAAGCGATCACGTGGCTACCCCTTCTCACCCTTTCACTCCCCCTCCTCTCTCTCTCTCTCTCTCTCTCTCTCTCTCTCTCTCTCTCTCTCTCTCTTCATATATATATATAACGTACCTCATCCAGTCTGTCGGGCTATTTCTCAGGTGTTACGGTGACGGCTCTGCCAACGTTGTCAGTGTCTACCCTGCATCATTAATTCTTTTTTACTCCCACTGCCATAACCAGGCCTACTCCAGCAGATTGTGCCGTCCTTACCAAACACAGGTACCACAAAGTGAGTTTCACCTGGGGAGCTTTTTACAGACCACTTTTTACTAATATGCGTGTATTTTATATATAAATTAGATAGATAGATAGACAGATAAATAAACAGACAGGCAGATAGATAGACAGATAATATATATATAGATAGTTAGATAGGTATTTCATTTCGCTTTGTTCTTTGCTTGCCATTAACATAATCCGCTATCTTCGGCCATTCAACATTTCTTCACCTTTCATTCACATTCCTACTCTTCTTAAGATTATAATATTTTTTTGTACCTGTTATTATTCTTTTATTACTAGCTTCTCTCTCTGGCCTCCGCGCATTGTTCTTCCTCTTATATTCTTTCTCTCTTTCTTTCTTTCTCCTTGCTGGTTGTTTTTCAGTTCAGGGTCTTCCCTCCGTCCTTTCTCAGTTCATATTCCTGGTTTCTCTTTCCTTTATCCAATTTCTTTTCAGTGTCTTCTACTTTTTCTAAAATTCTTTCTCTTTTGTTTCTCGTTTCTTCTCCCCTGCGTCTACACTCATCCATGGTTTACCCAGTCATCCGCCTTTTATTTAGAGTGTCAATAATCATTATGTAGGGATGGCTTCGAAACGTCCTTAAGCCTCTGCAAATATAATCCTTCGCAGTGCCCCCACACAATGGTACTATTATTTTAAAGTATCTGGCCTTATTCCCCAAGCTTGTTTCTACCTAAATAATCTCCTAAAATACCTCAACATAACGCTAACACTCTAAAACACAATCGACAAAAATCTGATTTCTCCACATTCTTTTTCTTTCTTATGTCAATCGACAAAAATCTGATTTCTCCCCATTCTTTTTCTTTCTTATATATTTTCTCAGCTTTCTTCTTCTTTCTTATATCCCCCTAGGTTTAAAGTGGCCAAACCGATCAACTTGCTTTTTTCGCAGAGGGTTTTAGTTTTCCACTGAGTCAGAGGCATGGTAGGTAATAAGGCATGGTAGGTATTACCCGAAAGACTCAAATACAAGAGACGAGGAATATATTAACTTAATTTCTGAAAAGGGTTAAGTGGTTCAGTGTTGAGAATGTAGGTCAAATTTAAGGTGAATGACATTGTGAAATTTGTAGTCCATTAACCCCTCCCCCCTCAAAAACAAAAAGTGTCTATTCAATACGGCTAGGTCACCAAAGGAAGAAGTTTGAGAACAGTCAAACGTCAAGGTCATACAGCAAAAATAGATCAAAAGTGTGGTGATTCACCGAAAGGAAGGCATGTATGTTGTGTTCTCTCAATGGTCCTTCATGTTATTTTCTCCATATGATTTTATTCGGTTCAAGAGAGAGATTTTTGAATGCGAGCGTATTAATCAGAGCATTAATCAATCACTTCACGAGTATGGCGCTATTAAACTGAATAACTTACAAAGACCTTCAGAGCTTTCATATACAGGGCCTAAAAAACAAAAACAAATATAAAAATCATTTCATAATATGTTTGAACATGTACTGTACAGATGATGGTGTGCCAAAAGCCATCAGAAGAAGGTCAGAGTGTAAAACATGTAATCTCGTCCTTACACATTTTTTCTCTCTGACTCTAGTACGTGCCATTATTATGTACCATATGAGTACTCGAAAACTGTCATGATAATGTTGTAACAATGCACAAAATATTACCATTAAAAGAAAAACAAAAGATGTAGGGATGATTTTGGGCGCACTGCCATCCCGAAATTGTCATTTTATGGTTTTTCTGTTTTTTTTCCAGTCTTCTCTCTTATTTTCTGTTTTTCTTTCTTTTCTTTCTTTTACTGCTTTTCTTGTTGTTCTTCCTCTCCTCACGTTACCCTTGCCCCAAATTCATTTTCTTATTTTCTCTCCCTTGACTCTTTTCCTCTCAGCGCTCCTGCCTGTGTTCTCTCTTTTTCCTTTCACACAGTCTCCATATTTCCATTTTATTTTCTTTCTCTCTTTTCTCTTTCACCTCTCCCTCTTACCTTTCTTCTTTACATCCTGCTTTTACATTCCATACATATTCAAAATCTTTTCCTATTGACTCTTCTCACTCTTCTCTCTTCCGCCTTGTATCTTCCTTGACCATATTTAACTCATTCCCTGCGTCTTTTATTTATTCCAGTATTCATTTTTTTTCATTGTCTCCATTACTTTCATTGTCTTCTTTCTTTTCTCTTCCTTCATCTTCCCATATTCTTACCCCTTTCTCAACCCACCACTCTCCTGTCGCCTCTCCCCCTCTCACTCACTCCCCCTCTCACTCCCTCCCCTCCACTCTTTTCTCTCTTCCCAGTTCTTCCCCTCCCCTCTCTCGTCCCATCCAACGCCCCCACCTCTACCCTTCCAAACTCTCACCCGACCTCTTTCCTCTCACCCGTACCTCTGTCATCCCACCCTCTCCCCTTACCTCTACCTTCCCATCTCCCTTCCTAACTCTCTCCTGTCCTACCTTATTCCTTCATCTCTTTTTTCCCAACCTCTCCCCCCTCCCCTTTTTCCCCTCATCCTCTTTCCTCCCACCCTCTCCTCGCACCCTTTACCGCCACCTCTCTCCTACCCTTTCCCCTTACTCTCTTTCCTCACCTTCTCTCCATGCCTCTCCCCTCCCACCCCCCTCCTCTCTCATCTTCTGCTCTCCTCTCTTTCTGCTCACCCTTTCCCCTCTGCTCTCCCCTCTCGGTATAAACTTAATATTACCTCAGGTGTAAATTTTAATCATCCCAACATAACGTAATGAGGCTCGAGGTAAGATTAAGGTTTTCCGGACCCTTAAATAATTATCGCAAGGGGCTCCAATTTCCTCCCGTGCAAATTAAGCTTAATGAATTTTAAGCAACAGTTAATATTCCAGAGAGTTTTTTTTTTTCTTTTTTAACACTTTCCTGCGGTTTTCGAAGGCGTGACTGAGAAGCGAATGGAACTGGGTCCTGATTCATTTGGTATAATGCTGATGAATCTTCACTCTTCTCTATCATTTCATTCTCTGGGTTTTTCCAACCTCGTGTTATACATGGAAGCTGTGTTAGGATGATTGTTCATTTTATATATGAACAGACTGTCCTCTACGACAATATAGCTTTTAGTTATGACAGCTTGATGTACATTCCGCACTGTATGGATACTATTCATGTTTTTGTGCAAAATGAAAAAATCAAAGGCTGGCAGACTGCAGTTGTTCATCCCACTGAAAATTTTACAGAAGAGTGTCAAAATCAAGATCCGTTTGTTTCGAGATGTCTGGACACGGCATTCACAGGACTGGAGATCATAGAAATAGGACCATACAAACTAGGATAGTTCCAGAGTTGGCTAGTAATGTATATGACGGTCCGAGAAAAACATAGATGAACAGTAAATGGGTAAGAATGCGTTGCTAGACGGGTACTGAGCCCCTGCTGCAAGAAGAGAGAGATGCAAGATAACAGTTTATAGTTCAGAAGATCAGTGGGATTTGAAGTACTAATGAGAGAGAGATTAGAGAGAGAGAGAGAGAGAGAGAGAGAGAGATCCAACACTGTAGGGAGTAAGAGGCGAGTTGATCCAATAAATCTTTGACTCCACTCTGTCTAGAAGAGCTGCATTTGATGAGATCCACTGCACATGAGATCTGTCCAGTGCACAAAAAGAATGTGACCCCTGCACAATTAACAACTACGTTAAGAAAGTACTGGGTCGGTTCACCAGTCACAATCTTTGGGAAGTGGATTTGGCAAGAGAAATGTTATATTTTCATGATGGGTCTAAAGGCAATCCCAAAGATGTGGAGAGATAATGAAGCACTGAACTGCTTTTTGCTGAATGTATAGGAGTTTTCTTGTGGAAGATTGTGTAATGTACGAAATAGGAGGAGTTGGTCTGATTTCCCTTATCCCCAACAGAAACAATACAGTAGATATGTGTGCCATCGCCTCTTCCAGTGATTGCTGTAGTAAGTGCGGTGTTGGACACCGTGAAAGTGGTGAAATGTGGAATCATCAGCGTATATTTGCCTAGTGTTAGATGTGCAGCTCAGGTCATTTATGGACAGGACAGAACCATGAGGAACTCCAATACAGATAGTTTTAACAGAAAAACAGTGGATATATATTTAAAGTACAGAGGGAAGAGAATATATTATTAGTTGGTTCCAACACATCTACAGATTAGATTATAAAGCTTTCCGTTCACAACAACAAATCTGACTCGGCCACCAGTCAGATTCATGTTTGTGGGGGGGGGGATGGAAGGGTAATGGCATGCTTTATTAACCTCTTTTATCCAATAATGTTTTTTTCTTTGTTTAAGCTTGTTACCTCCAGACTATTTCCTTCAGCTTTAGACAACTTATCAACCTAAGGGTGTTTTACATGGCCTTCATTAAGTTTTCAGCTACAAAAGGTTTTACTGTAGCTGCATAAAATCGTCTGGATGTAGCAAGATAAGCTGGAAAAAAAAACTATGTAAATGGTTCCAAGTGTGTGTGTGTGTGTGTGTGTGTGTGTGTGTGTGTGTGTGTGTGTGTGTGTGTGTGTGTGTGTGTGTGTGTGTGTGTGTGTGTGTGTGTGTGTGTGTGTGTGTGTGTGTGTGTGTGTGTGTGTGTGTGTGTGTGTGTGTGTGTGTGTGTGTGTGTGTGTGTGTGTGTGTGTGTGTGTGTGTGTGTGTGTGTGTGTGTGTGTGTGTGTGTGTGTGTGTGTGTGTGTGTGTGTGTGTGTGTGTGTGTGTGTGTGTGTGTGTGTGTGTGTGTGTGTGTGTGTGTGTGTGTGTGTGTGTGTGTGTGTGTGTGTGTGTGTGTGTGTGTGTGTGTGTGTGTGTGTGTGTGTGTGTGTGTGTGTGTGTGTGTGTGTGTGTGTGTGTGTGTGTGTGTGTGTGCAATTTTATCAGTTTAATAAAGTTTGTGAATACACACTATTAACACACACGGAACACAGCCTATCTACCGGCATTCCTTTTTGTTTTTTTTTCCTTCCTCCTCTTCCATCCATTCACTCATCCTTCCATGCATTTTTCTTCATCTCATTATTCTTTCCTCCGTACTTCCTTTCTTCCACTGAGTTATCCTTCTGCTCCTCCATCCATCGATCTATCCAGCCTTCCTCCTTTCTTTCCCTCCTCCCCACCTTCCTTTCTTCCTTTATTTTTCGTTCATTCTTTATTTCCTTGTTACTTTCCTTTTTGTCATTCATTAATTTATTTTTTACTATGTTTCTTTTTTTGTTTTTCTTTTATCTAGTTATCAGTCCTTCGTTTCTCATCCGCCATTTTCTTTCTTTTTCGTTTGTGTCTCTGTCTGCCTCATTTCTCTTATTTCTTTCTCTCTCTCTCTTTCTTTGTCTGTCTTCCTTTCTTGACCTGTCTTTATTATTCTTGTTTTATCTTTCTCAATATTTCCCCATTTTATTTCTTTCAATCCCTCTTCCATTTTCGTTCTCCTTTCCTCCGTGTCTCCATGGTTGTTCAATCTGTATATGGATGGGGATGTAAAAGAGATACAAGGAAGAGCAGTGGATGTTGGAGCGGCCGTAGTGAGAGAGGGCAGTGTTTGGAAACTCCCTGTACTGTTGTTTGCTGATGATACTGTGTTGTTAAGTGAAGACGAAGTGGAGCTGCAAGTCTTGGTGGATGAGTTTGAGTGAGTGTGTAAGAAACGGAATCTAAAGGTGAATGTAGGGAAGGGTAAAGTTATGGTCTTCGAGAACAGTGAAGTCAGTGAATGTCCAGTGAGGTTGGATGAGGAGGAAATGGAAAATGTGAGTGCGTTTAAGTACTTGGGTGGTGTAATGGGTAAGGATGGAAGTTGAGAGGGTGAAGTGCTTGAAAGGGTGCAACAAGGAAGAAAGGTTGCTGGTTCCTTGAAAGCAGTGATAAGAAATAGGGAAGTGAGCATGGAAGTGAAAAAGTTACATGACCGTATTGTGATACCAACTCTAACGTATGGAAGTGAAGCTTGGACCTTATTGGTGGGACATAAGTCAAGAGTGAAAGCAATGGAAGTGAGTTATTTGAGAGGAGCCAGTGGCGTCACATGGAGAGACAGACTGACAAATGAGGATGCGAAAGAGCGTTATGGTATTGATGTAGATGAGGGTGAGAGACTGACAAGGAGAGTATGGGCCGATTCCACAGTTGTTTGTAGTGGTTTGCAAGCACTCAAACGAAAGAAACTGAACTGTGTAAATGACTTATGACTGAATTATATGATGATTTTGGTGACTAAACTATGTAGCAATCTTAATTATCTAACCCATTTGACAGTGGTAGTGAAAGTGGATACTGAACTTTTTGGAAAAAATGTAGTTATAAGTGTGGTTGGGGAGGAAGCAAACAAACGAAAACTACTGTGGAATCGCCCCTATATGTGACTGAGGTGGAGAGAGGGTGAGGGAGGGGGAGGCCAAGGATGAGATGGAGGGATGGAGTGGAGAGGTATATGAGAGAGGGGGGTGTGAGCTGGGAGCAGGGCAGTGAAATGGCGTGGGACAGGGCGACATGGAAGTAATTTGTTTGTGGCCACCCCTTAGGGGATTAAGGCGTCTGGCAACAGATAGATAGATAGATATTTAGATTAGATTATCTTTTTTCTTTCTTTGATTCTACTTTTAATTTTCTTTCTGTCATTCTTTCTTCTTACCCCTCTCATTTTTTCATCTATTTTTCTATATTTCTCTTTTTCTTCCTTTCTTCCTTCCTTCCTTCATTGTACCTCTTTCTTTCATCCTTGCATGCATCCCTCCTTCAACAGTTTCTCACTTCCTTCCTGTATTATTTCATCCTTTCTCCAATTTTTTTCTTGTATTTATCTCCATTCACTTCTTCCTTTCTTCCCTCCTTCCTTCCTACTGATATTTCTTTCTGTCTCTCTCCCTTCCTTCCTGCCCCTCTTCCCCTCTTGCCTCTAGTATTTTTCTGTTTCCCCTTCCTCCTTTTCTTTTTCCCTGTCTTCCGTACTTCTTGCATTTCAGTTCTTTTATTCTGCTTTCTTCTTTCTTTGCCTCCTTCCATATTATATTACCGTATTTTTTCCCCTTCTTCCCTTCCTTCATTCAGTGCTGCTTGTATTTCTTCCTCACTTCCTGCCTCTCATCCCGCAACCCTCCTCCCTCACATCATTCTTTTCCTTCATTTTTCTTCTTACTTAGTTTTCCTCTGTATATCTTTCACCCCATCTCCTGTTCCTTTCTCATTTCTTTTATTTCTTCCAGCCGTCCTTGCTTCCATTTCTTTCTTTCTCCCCTCCACTCTTATTCATCCCTTCCATCTTTCCTTTTTTTTTTTTCTTCTCTTCCTTTCTTCCTACTTTCTTTCCTTACTTTTTTGACATTCGTTTTTACTCCCCCCTTCCTTTATTTGTATTTCCCCCATCTCTCTTTCATCCTTCCATTATTCGTCCTTTCCTTCATCTTTCCTTCCATCTCTCTGTAAGGCTTTCTCCCTCTATCCCTTTCTCCATGTCCTTTTTTCCTTCTTCTAAATAATTTGTCCTCTCTCACTTCTTTCCACCCTTTATCCTTGTAATTCATCTTTCTTCTTTCCCCAGTTCCATCTTTCCTTCCTGCTGTCTTTCCTTCCCGCTATCTTTCCTTCCTTCTTCCAGCCTTCCTTCCTTCCTTGTCTCTTGTATTTCTAGCACCTCTTGTATGTCTTTATCTTTCTTCCTTTCTTCCATCATACATTTTTCTTTCTTCCTTCCAGCAGCTGTGAGATTGGTTACGCTTTACTCATTTCCTCTTCCTCCACCTTCACTGTCCTGTCGTCACTACAAAAGATAAATCCTTGTCCTACTCACGCTCTGATCTGATTCGCCGAGATAAACACGCCTCAGCTTTTTTCTTGCCTCTCTGTGTGTGTGTGTGTGTGTGTGTGTGTGTGTGTGTGTGTGTGTGTGTGTGTGTGTGTGTGTGTGTGTGTGTGTGTGTGTGTGTGTGTGTGATAAGAGAGAGAGAGAGAGAGAGAGAGAGAGAGAATTTGGAGTCAGGGGATAATGAATTTGCACTGAGAGAATTTTAAAATGCATTGAGAAGGGATAGATCGGTAAGGGAGGGACGGGGAAAGTCTGAGGGAAGATGGAGTAAGAGGGTAAAGAGGAATGAGAGATCTTAGAGAGGGGAGGATGGAGCGGTTGGGGTAAGGGAAGGGAAAGGAGAGTTAATGAGGAGGAATGAAGAGTGGAAGGGGAGCTGAGGGGAGGAAGAAGAGTGAGGGGGGAAGGGGAGATTAGATGGAATGGAATGGTAACTGACGGGAGGAGAGAGGGGATGGAAGGGTAAGGGAGGGGAGGAGGGATAAAAAAAGGGGGTGGGATAAGGGGAAGGGGGGATGGGAGAGGGATGTAGGGGAAGGAAGGACAGGGAGGTGTATGTTAGGAAAGACGAAAACACAGGGTGAGTCTAGGGGAAGGGGAGTGAGAAGTCGAGTGGGATATGAGGGAATAGAGGGGAGAGAAGGGAAGGAGGGAGGGAGGAAGGGAGGGTAAAGCTGAGGGAGCAGGGGGCCAAGAGCTGGAAAGGGAGAGGAGGAAGATTGGGAGGCGAGAGGAGAGATTTCGCCAGCTGAAAAGCAGGAAGAGGGATTTTGCTTTTCACTTGAAGGACTTTTAATTTACTCTTGCTACCTGGATGCAAGGTTATTCTGCTTAGGCTAGACTTTTCGAACTGGAGGGTTTCAATAAAGCCTTCTTTAACCCCTTCACCAATAGGTCTCTTTCTGTTGCAGCAAGAATAAGACAAAAATAACGTCCTCGGACTGGAGAAGTTAAATGGAGAAGAGGGAGAGAAAAGGAAAGACGGTGAAAAATTACAAAAAAAGGCATACGGGAAGATATGATGACGTAGAATACAAAAGAGGCGAGAAAATGTAAGCCTGCCTTTTCGTTGGCACAAAAAACTTCGCAACACTTCTTTAGCGATTAATTTTCATATTACGTTTAAATATTTGCATTTATCGTCTCAGAAATTTAATAGCCTACGCCAGGCGATTTTATCCAGCTGAGAGTGCGGCCCAGGATCCTGAGAGTGTTAATGATGTCTTTTGTATTATATATATACAGGGTGTCCCAGAAGGAAAGGGCGAAACTCAGGGAAAAGATAGATTAGGAAAATCTGATAAAGAAAACGTTATATGAACATTTTCAGATCTCAGCCGTTAAGGAGCTACAGTTACTGATGACTTTATTGGAGAAAATGGTTCCCTTCATAATTTGCCTATAAGGTCATCAGTAACTGTAGCTCTGAAACGGTTGAGGATTGAACACATGTTAACATATTTTTTGCTTAGAATTCGCTCATCTATCAATCCCTAAAGTTATGCTCTTTCCTCCTGGGGCACCATGTATATTATAGCTATTTTATATATATATATATATATATATATATATATATATATATATATATATATATATATATATATATATATATATATATATATATATATATATATTTGTGTGTGTGTGTGTGTGTGTGTGCGCGTCTCGTTTATCATCGATAAATTTGGCATCATAACATACACGAGCCTATCAGCCCCTTAATCGGTGGACATAATTTAATCCTCGTATCGTCAGATGATTTTTGTTAACTTAGAGCATTTTGGAGGTGGAAGGTGAGATGTTGTCTTCATTAACCCCGTCACTACATCTGTACTCTCGTAAGGTCAATAAATCGCCTGGATACAACAAGAATAAAATTAAAAATTAACAAGACTGCGTCGTAGTGAAAAGAGTAAAATTACCTCAAAATAAATCGCTGAGAAAAGGTTGTTACGAAATCTAATCCAAGAAGGAATAGATAACCTGAAGCAAGATAATACAAAGTGTGTGTGTGTGTGTGTGTGTGTGTGTGTGTGTGTGTGTGTGAGAGAGAGAGAGAGAGAGAGAGAGAGAGAGAGAGAGAGATTGTGCAGATAAAAGACGAAAATGCGGCAGTAAGAAATGTTGACGAAGAAAGCAGTAGATATGAGAAAATTATGTGTCTGAAGGAAAGAACTGAGGTACATGAATAACAGGTCAAAAGAGGGGATGTGCAAGATGGGAGAGACGGAATAACAAAATGTTTGGCTAAATGGATGTATGGTGAATGAAAAGAGAGAAGGAATGAATGAAATTTTGACGGTAATAGCAGGAATGTAGAGTGTATGAAGGGAAAGAGGGTAAAACCGAGAGCAAAGAACTAGGAAATAGAAGATGAGAGAGCTGAGAAAGAAGGGAATAAGAGTAAACAAGGCGAAAGAACGGATGACGAATAGCTAAGTAAAAAGGGGGAAAATAACATCTAGAATAAAACACCGATAATCTCGTCAGGTAAGAGGCTCCCTAACACCTCTTCTTCAACGCTTTCTTTTCCAGGCAACTCATTATTATCCTCATTTTTGCTTCTGATATCTTTATAATGTCGACATAGACTGGAAGAATAACACACAAGAATGTACTAGTGAAGCAGAACCAGAAATGAACCACTAAGCTTCCTAACAACACCAGAAAACTGCCCATAGAAAACCCAGAGAGAGGTAATACAGCATGAGAAAGAAGAGTAAGATAAAATACAGATAAATGTCGAAAAAGCGATAGCACGACAGGACGATGAATAGTAAAAAGATGAAGAAACACAGCATAGGATTAGAAGCGAAAGACTGAGATACACGAGAAAGAGAGTGCCAAGAACACGGACATACAAGATGAGAGAGACTGGAAGAGATGAGAACGTGCTGACAGAAGAGGGAAGGACGAAAGGAAAATAAGAAAGAATAAAGATCGCCAAGAGAATGCAGGATGTTCTCAACGTAGCTACATTACAATGATAAACTTCCGTGAAAATTGCCAAGATGATAGCTGAAATACAAGAAATAGTATAGCAAAATTAATGTTTTCATGGACTGACCTTTGACCTCCTAAGCAGTTTTCTAAGACCTGATAAGGGGTGGTGGTGTCTGGAAGTATTTGCTCAAGGAATTAGTGTACCAACTGTGAAAAGAACTGTCGAAGATAAATAAAGAAATGACATCAACCTGAAAAATGTTTGGGAGAAAGAAAGACAAGAGAAATCGAGCAAATACAGTACTGTCTCCATCACAGTATGGAGGCTATTAATTTGACGAAGAAAACTGAAAAGAGGAGAAAATATATTGCCAGAGGGGTAAGACAAAATTGCATGAAAAATAAAAGCCAAGGGTGACAAATACAAGACGAGAGAGGATGACAAAGAAGAGAGGGTGAAGATAACTGACGCAAAAGAGACGATAAGGAAGGATGAGGAAAATTTATGAGACGGGACAGAACATATGCCTGAAGGAAAAGAGCGAGAAATAACAAGGCAGAAGCGAGGTAAGAGACGATGCGATAGGAAGGCGGAAGAGGATTGCAGTTACGAAACGGAAGACGAAGCACTGAAAGGAAATCTTAAAGTGAAAAGAGAAACGCGACGATAAAACGAGAGAGAGAGAGAGAGAGAGACAGACAGACAGACAGACAGACAGACAGACAGACAGACATAAGAAAGAAAATGAAAAAAAGGTCAGATAATACTGTACTCCGATTCCAGTGACGCAGTTTCAAATGAATAAAATCGTCTGGCAAACTGAAATTGAATCCAGTATTGTCCCAACTATGTGAAGGTTTATGGTAGTTATTTCGATCGTAGGAGGGTTTTGGGGTGAAAATAGTAACATTCAGGCTGCTATGGCTCAGTATCAGCTGAAGAAAATGGCTTGGCATCACTTAAAATACTATAATTATTCCAATCATGAAAAGGTTAACTCATGCAAAAAGATTACACCTATTTTAGATATTAATGCGGACTCCGGATGATTTTACTTACTTAATTCAAGGGAGACACAGAACTGGAGTAGTTACATAGACATCTTTATCTCCACTCAATAGTAATAATTCTTTTGTAAGTAAATTTCTCGAGCTGTGGCCTCCTCATGGTGAAAAAGACGTTCTCTGACTGAAAGTGGGTAAAACTGAGTGCGCGATAAGTTTAGGTAAGCTCCTAATATTTAAATGTCTCGCCTTAAACACCTGTTAGGACAGGAAATCGGTATATTGCATTCTACTTTACTCAGTGTCATTAGCAACGAGGGAGGAAGGTCATGCGTCCTTTCATTTATATACTTTAATAATAATGTCGAAAAGGTTCAACGATTTCAGCCTGTTCAATCATTAGAGTGTGTTCAGTCATTGTAGTGTGTTTTATTATTCCAGTATGTTCACTCAATCAGTGCTTTCAGTCATTAGTGTATTTTATTATTCTAATAGGCCTATGTTCAGTCAACCCAGTGTGTTCCGTGTGTGTACGCTAGCAGTAATTGTCAACTTGTAAGAAAAGTTGTCTGTTGTCCAAAAATGCGAGTTCGATCCCAGGCAGGAACAGGGACCAGTTTGATCGTTTTAATTTCGTTTAAAGAGCTGTCATTATCATTAATAAGAACCACCGAACTTATCATAAAACACCCCCTCCAAAAACCATCACACCAGTCCTGAATGAAGCCTCCCCAATATGCATTTAATATGAACGGTGGGTACTGGGTTCGAAATGGTGAACTGTGAAGGTCTGTGGCACGTAGGAAGACTGCTGGGTCTCAGGGAACGGGCTGTCAAATCTGTTCCCAGAGTCAGACACTTAAAGCAGAAAATACTAGTGTGTTCAGCCGTTCTTCTAGTTCAATCATCGCAACCAGTCTTTTAAAAGCGGGTCTCACTTTATTTGCCAACCAAGTACCGAAAAAGCTGCTTCTCTCTTGCTTTCCATTTTCTAAAATTCCCTCTCTAAGGCTCATTCTCAGATAAACAAAATCGTCTGGGGTTAGTTGGCATTGGCTGCTACAGTTATCCTGACAATTAGAGAGCCAGTCTCTCAACACCCTGAGGCTCCTATACTCCATTTCAATTGAATAACATGACCTGGTGTTAGCTGGAATTCAGTATTATAGATGTATCCACCACTAGGGTTATAGGTGTTGCTTTTAGTCTTACCATTTCAAAGCATTACATTCAGACCTGTTTGCATTTTATCAGTCATATTACAAACGGACTATTTTATTCAGATACAGTAAATCCCATCAAGCCTGAATGGGATATACAGTCTTAGCATCCTTTTAACTTCCTAATTCTGATGAGGTCCTTTGTATTTTATCCGTGTTGTCCTCAGACGATTTATTGCTGCCCATGACTGAATACAAGTATGAAGGGTTAAAAGTAGGCTATGTCTAATCCCTCCAGTTCGAAAACTCTGTCCTTTTGTGGAAGGTATAATTACCTGTTAATCGTAAGTTACACTGGCCAGGTACATATGTCAACACTCTTATGGTCGGGAGCCATAGACTGTTTAGTGATGTCGCCATTTAGTTCAGCTAATGTTAGAAGATTTTAGGTAACTGAGTCATAAGGGCCTATGGGTGTTAATAATGATATAGCTAACCATCTCATGATTGAGACAACTCAGTACTCCATTCCAGATTACGTTAAACAATTATACTGAGCCGAGCTTGATTCAGAGAAGACACAGAATTAGAAAATGAAAAGATAAAGATTAGGCCATGTAGAGGGTAATAAACATAACCCTTTCTTGGTAGGGATAACTCCAGTATTCGATTCCAGCTAAAGACAAATGATCAAATTCAGCTGTGAGATGGGGAAAGGGGGGAGAGGGAAAGAGGCAGGAAGAGAGAGGGAGGAGAGGGGGAGAGGGAGACAGGGCAGAAGAAGGGAGGGAGAAAAGGATGCAGAAGGAGAGACGGGGAGAGGCAAGGAGAACAGAGAAGGAGCGGGTCAGGAGGAGAGAGGGGGTAGACGGGGCAGGGAGAGAGAGGGGGAGATGAGGAGACATAGGGAAAAGAAAAATGGAGGAGAGCAAGGAGGAGTGAGGGGAAATAGCGGGTAGAAGGAGAGAGGGAAATAGCAGAGAGGGGAAGAGGAGGCAGGAAGAGAAAAGAGAAAAAGCAACGGGACGAGTGAGAAAAGCAGGAAAGGGGAGGGAGGAGAATGAAAACAGGAAGGAAGAAAGAGAGTGATAAGAAGAAAAACGATCGAGGGAGAGAGGAGAAAGGAGATGAGGGACAGAATGAAAGTGAAGGAGGGGGAAAGGCAGGAGGAGAGAGAAGAAAGAGGAAAGACAAGAGGGAGCAGAGGGAGAAGAGGGGCCAGGTGAATTGAGGGGGAGATAAGAAGGTGAAAGGGTAACAAGGGTGGTGAGAAGAGGAGCCACAGGAGGGACGAGGAGGAGGAAAGAGGGCAGGAGGAGATAGGAATGAGGAAAGCGGGGGTAAGAGGAAAAGGGGGGGGGGAAGGATGAGAAAGGGAGACATAAGGAAAAAGGAGAGATAAGAGAAGAGAATAGGGAAAGAAGACAGGAAGAGAGAGAGGAGGGGGGGAACGAGGCAGAAGAGAGGAAGAGGAAAGGGAGCGAAAGGAGACAGAAAACAGAGTGAGGCAGGAAGGGAGAAAGCGGGAGGGGGGCAGGAAAGGAGAGAGAGAGAGGGGGTAGGAAAGGAGATAGGGGGGGCAGGAGGTGAGAGAGGGGATCGGCGCCCACCCTCAGATCTGGCGGGGACAAGACAAACAAGAAGTGGCCGCGGAAGAGGAAACCCCTGATATTAATTCTGGTCTTTACCTCACCGCCAAACTTAGCCCCACCGCCATGATGGATCGGTGGGGAGGGAGGGGAGTGGAGGATGGAAGAGTGGGGAGGGTAGCGGGCAGGGTGGGGAGTGGAGGGGGGAGGGTGAGAAGGGGAGCGGAACTGCATGGGTGATTGATGAGGAGGGGAAGCACACAAACACCTAACACAAACACACTAATACACACACACACACACACACACACACACACACACACACACACACACACACACACACACACACACACACACACTCACATTCACGAACTAACGAATATACAGCTGCCGTCAATAATATCGTTCCACATTTTTGCCACATAATAATTAAAAAAAAAATACTCTGTCAATTTTACTGATCTCTGAAGATCGTATTACACACTGAGTCATAGGAGCCTGAGAGTTACTTCCGCCAACATTAACCCTTAAATGGTCAAGACAATAAAATAATCTGCTACAGCTAACGCCAGACTATTCATGTAGCTCTGCGAGTTAGGAGAAGCTGAGAGTGCTAATATTGTCATCATTAACCCACTCAGTGTCAGAACAGCTAACTCCAGACGATTTTTTGTGCTAAATATTATTCGTAGTCTTAGTCTTCTTTCAACGTCTGATTATTATGAACAATCTGATTTTGAAGCATTATCTCAGAATAACGAATCTGAACCTACAATGTTGTTGCACAACATCGGTATTAGAAGCATACCAAATAATTTAGAGAAATTCATAGTAAACCGCCTATCATCAGTTCTGAATAATGTACAGATCAATGCATTTAGTGAAACCCAGATATCGAGCATTTGGAATCTGTACCAGGATATTATACTGATAGTAAGAACAAGCAAGGAGGTGGTGTTGCAGTGTATGTAAACAACGATTCTGAAAGGCGACTTATTCGAAACATGTATGTATCAAATAACTCCCTAGAATCCCTCTTTATCGAACATAAGATTAATAAAACTACCAGTCTTGTCGGCGTTGTTTTTACTGTGGACCAAACTCAGACATAATTACATTCATTAATTTTCTTTCAAAATTGTTAAGTAATATTAAACCAGCTCAAAAGACTTGCTATATCATGGGTTATTTTAACCTAGATTTGCTCAAATATGAACACTGTAATTGTTCAGGAGTTTATTGATGTGTTTTATAGTCATTGTTTTTATCAGTATGTAAACAAGCCGACAAGAGTTGGAACCTATGCTGCTTCGTTTATTGACCATATCTGGTGCAATGATCCTGAAGCAGAGTTATACAGCGGTATTCTATTGTGAGATATATCTGATCACTTCGCACCATTTATAAATGTTAAGTCAGTGAATAATAAAGGAAATAATCAGGTCAAACTCACATTTAGAAATTATAAACGTTTTAATGATGATTTTTGTTCGGCAGTGGATGAAGCTCTACAGATTTCCAAATAACCAATTATGTAAACCAAGCTTATGAATCTTCCTCTAACTGTTTCGTAGGTGTTCTGGACATTTGTTTTCCTTGGAAGAAGATAGTGATCATGCAAAAAGCGGTTTTAAAACCATGGGTGACTGATGAGTTGAAAGTATGTATTAAAAATAGACACAAGCTGTATACCAAGTATATTAAAAAGCCTCTGACATTTGGTGACGAGTATCGTACTTATAGGAATATGGTTAACCAAAAATTAGAAACAGCACAGAAAAAACGTTATGAAGATTGACTTAATAAGGTAAAAAGCAATAGTAAAGGAGACATGGAGAGTATTGAACGAACTGTTGTGCCGTAAAGCTAACAAAACGAATGCTATTCAGTCTATAATGGTAAATAATGATGCTGAGTCAGAGCCTCTAAAGATAAATAATTACATGGACAAATATTTTTCTTCAACACGAAAAAACCTAGCAAATGATTTACCAACCGTTGATAGATCCCCTTTGCAATATTTTGAGGCCAATATCCGAGTTTTAATTTGTCACCTGTCTCAACTTTCATATAAAAACACTAAAAACAAATAATATATATTTTTAGCGCCTAAACTAATGCAGTTAATTAATCTGTCATTTCAAAAGGGTATTTTTCCTACTGGCTTACAATTAGCTAAAATTATACCGATCTTCAAAGGTGGGGATCCTCTCCAGGTCTCAAATTATCGTCCTACTTCCATCCAGCCTACATTCGGTAAAGTTATCGAGCGATTAGTTTATGACCGTTTGTCAGCCTTCTTTTAAAGCACATAGCTTCTTTGTGGATGAGCAATACCGGTTTTTGAAAGAGTGCCTCGCCACAAACTGCTATTTTAAAATTGATTAATCATGTTGTCGTCTACTGATAGAGGTCAATTCACTACTGGGGTGTTTCGAGATTTAAGAAAGGCATTTGACAGAAGTGATCATAAAAATTTAATGAATAAACTATTCTTTTATGGGGTCAGGGATACTGTATATAAATTATTTGAAAGCTATTTTTCAAATCGTCTACAGTATACGGAATTGAGCGGAGTGAAGTCAAATTTGGAAAGTAATTCAGTAGGTGTACCACAAGGTTCGAATCTTGGCCCATTACTGTTTCCTATATATATTAATGACCTGGTAAATAGCTCTACTCTGCATAAGTTTGAATTACTGTATTTGCGGACGATACAAATAGTTACTGTCCAGATTCAGACTAAAAAATACTCACTGATCGCATTAATAACGAACTCTTAAAAATATTACAGTGGTTATTAATAAATAAAGTGTCTGTCAGTATAAGTAAGACATTATATTTGGTGGTAACAGATATGTTCGAAATGACATCAATATTATGTTAGGTAACGAAAAAATATAAAGATGTAATTCTACAGAATTTCTGGGAGTTTGTGTCGATGATAAGCTTAATTGAAAAGAAATTATCAAGTACATAAAAGAAAAAATCAAAATCTTTCGGCATTATATAAAAAGTAAAACATCTACTTCCAAAGGATCATTACTGAATCTATATAATAGTTTGATATATCCGTATTTGCAGTATTGTAATGTTATATGGGGTTCAGCCACAAAAATAACCTTACAGCCAATATTCTTAGTACAAAAGAAAGCCATCAGAATTGTTTCCAACGTAGGATTTTTGGATCTCACAACTCCTCTGTTTAAAGAACACGTTTTAAAGCTATCGGATACGTTTATGTGAAGCTACAGAACATGGTGAATGTTTTTGGCGTATCAGAGAGAGCCAGGATTCAGGGAGCTTGAATGGTGAGTTAATGGAAGCGTGGCCCATTGGACTGGGCAAATTTGGGCTGTCTGGACGTTGCTACTTCTCACCCTACCCTAGGGTAGGAAAGGAGGTCCTGATGATGATGATGATAAAGCTTCTTGAAATTTATCACATTGAGACACTTGTATTTAATTAACTAGGTAATGTACAAAATGAATATTTTTATAAAACTGACAATGTACACGGTCACAACACTAGGAACAAAAACCTTCTTAGGCCTTCCAAACCAAATACTCACCTTAGTAAAAGATTCGTAACTTACTCTGCAAGTATTCTGTGGAATAGGTTGCCGGAAGACGTTAAGATAACTGATAAGCTCTTGACATTTAAGCGGAATTGCAAAAAATTTTATTAAGTCAGTAATAGTTTCTAAAATGTCCACTATGTTAGATTCAGTAATTCTATGAAACCTTAGTAATATAGAAGAGAATATTGTTGCTAATTTTCCTAAACGTATTATCAAGGAGCCCATGAAAAATGAAAACATTTCATGGGCTCAGCCTTGTTATATGTATTATGTTGATATGTCTTAATAGATTGTACAGTGTTTGAGGCTAAACAAAGTTATTATTATTATTATTATTATTATTATTATTATTATTATTATTATTATTATTATTATTATTATTTATTATTATTATTATTATTATTATTATTATTATTATTATTAAGAAGTGAGTCAAAGAAGTCTCAGTTAATAGTCACCATTAACCCGCTCCTAGCCTGAACAGCTATTTTACTTTCTATTACAGCTAACATGAGGTGATTATATATTGCCAAGAGTGATTCATAGATGCCTGAAAAAGTCAGTATTGTCACTACATCCTCTCTCATCAGAGTAACTCCGGTATTCTCTTCCAGCTAATGCCAGACGAGTGTGTTTAGCTAAGAAAAAGTCATACGAGCTTAAGGGAGTTCAGAATTTTAGGTAATGATATTTCTGAACCACAAGAAAATGAGACACAGACAACATACTGTCGATGGAAAGGGGATACATGTTACCACTCCATGACTGTATGTGAAAGAACCAAGTTTTCGGGGCATCGGCTTATCAACGTTATCTTTTTCATAATCAGGTAAAATGATAGGGAGATTAGATCATCCGTGCATTTGCTCTTGTCGCTCTTCACCTTGTAGTATCACAAGAGACCTAAATGTAAAGCGATTTTTAGGAGTCGTATTCTATAGAAAGATGGGGACGTAGCCATGCCCTATTTTTAGCCTTAATGAACCTCATGAAGTCCATATAAACTTACCCAGGTTCTCGTCTTTCCTTTCCGAGAGTTACAGATTTATTATGTCAGCTATGTTCCCTTTGGGAGGGTCGTTCACAGCCCTGAGCAATAGTTATCCGACAGTTTTGAAAAGTGGCTGTCTGCCTCTGGAATTTCCAATTCACCAGGAAAGAAGTGTAACGTTAAAGGTGAAGATCAAAGAGAAAACATAAGATGGCAGTTTAATCACTGAGCTTTGTGTTGGAGTAAGTGAATGCCTCTAATACATCATCACCAAGGAAACAGACTCACAGAAATTGGAAATATGAAAAGCGAACAGCTGCAATTGGCCAGGTAGTCCAAGCTAGGCAGCACCTGTCCAGGATACAAAGCTCTGCAAAAGGTTATGATATCATCAGTAAGGCGACCCTGACAACCCAGCCTGGATACCTGATAAATGATTGTCAAAAGAAATGTTAAAAAAACAAAAAAACAAACACGTTTAGGATAGGCCAAAAAAAAAAAAAAGTAATTATGAAAGAATGAAAATTATATCTGATAATTTTACCTGTAGTATTATAAATCATATTCTATTTAGCAGTATAAAAGTGCGCAGGGACTTTTTGATCACCCTGTATTATTTTCAACGTAAGCCTTATTTGTTACCCCGCTACTACAGTACAAAATTACAAATCATCAAATCAAGAACTCAAGGAATCCATTACAGCGCAAGAGACATGGGAAACATAAAAGAAAAAGAAAATACAAAAATTACTCACACTCATCTGGTTCCCTATGAGGAGGAAATTCACCGAAATGAAAAGGAATTAAAGGTAAAGGTTACCGAATAGGAAGCAAGGCTGTGCTCGGGACGTGAAGGAACAGCAGTGGGAATAATCCTCTCAAGGGGAAGACTTCTATCCACTTATGGCATCGTTGTTATTTTTTTAAATGATACAATTATTTCAGTCTGAAGAGGGTCCAAGTGGGGCCAAAACTGTGGTATCTTCAGAATAAATACCCTTTCCATAAACACGACAATTCCTCCATTCCAACATTTTACGTTGCTGTGGGATGAAGACACGTTCCTCTCTGACTCAGTTAAGACTGATCGCTGTCACATCTAATGTTGAAAATTGAAAAGAATATTATTTGTATGTGCCCACAGAATCAGAGATAGTAGATAATGGAATATACTCGGAGAGCTTGTTGTGAATGACAGCTTAGAAAAATATCAGAAAAAGAAGAGAGGATCACGAGTTAGAACTCAGTGGAAAACAATTATATCTGGACTTGTCAGTTCCCTTGTCAACACCCTCCTATCTGTTCTTATTTTTACACCTGTTAGCCTCTTCTCTATCAGGGTCTGGTACGGCTCTGTCCTTCTTACCAGGGTACAATATTGTTTCCTCGTTCTTGTCAGGATCGAAAACTGTTGTTTTTCCTTTATTTGTAACATTCCTCAACCCGATCCCATCATCTCTGTGCATTCCCATTCCCATAACAAATCTAAGCAAAAAATAGCCTCTCCTAACCTGAACAAGATCGCTCGACACTAGGAGAAAATGAAAAATAATACGTCGTCCTAGTAATGGGGGTCAGTGGAGATTGGCTGCACCCCCATCATTTTAATGATTCTTCCCTACCATGAATTTAATTGTATGGTGGAACCAAATGTTAAAAAAAAAAAAAAAAAAAAAAAAAGACACGGTAACGTACGGAGAGCAATAAACACCTCCTTCCGATGAGATATTTTTGCATGTGTTGCAAGACACCAAACATATAAGAGCAATGTGAGCTTACAGTATCTAGCAGTTGTTGGAGAAAGGTTAAAAATAATAAAAACACTTACTGCACTTAACTATTGACCCTACAGCATCCATATTCAAGGGGTCTATTCTCGTGACTCTTCTCCATCCCCCAAAGAAAATTCAACTAATCCCACCCACTTCTTTAGCCTATATACTCATTTCATTACTCACCCTGACACTTTCATTCCTGTAGAATATTTTGACATGAACCTCCACTGCACTCAAACCACAAATCCCACAACACCAATTTTCACAGACTACACTCTTCAGCCCCAGCCCCGCCGACAGTCATATTCTCTGCCCATCCAGCCTATTACTATATTTACAATGCCCACTCAGTACCCTCACTTTGAAGGCCTCGTAATTATCATAACGCCACCACTCAGTCGACGATCGCGCATGCTCATTTAGTTCTTACAGTCTCCAAACATTATTCTTTTACCTTTCTGTTCAACCTCAGGAGTGAAGAGACTAAATAAGTATCTAGGCCTTCCTATTCGAGGTATCTTCTTAAAGCTTTGTAAAATCATGTGAAGATACCACGTTAAAGAAAGATGTCACCGTATTCAAGTGGTTAACTCTTTGGCTGCAGTAACTTTCTATGGACCTAACAGTACTGTAAACAATATTGAGCTCGAAGTTCTTTATTCTCGGTCACAACGTTAATAATGATAATTTTGATCATCTTTAGGACCTTGGTTTCGTTTTAGTTTAGCGAAATCGTCCTACCTGAGCCGAAACAAAATGCAAAGCAGGTACTTTTTAGTCAATGGGCTAGATAATCGCCACACTGCTCCTCCATCTATTTTGCTAATTTCTTCTCCCTTCCCTGCCCTCTCCTCTGCCTGTCAGCGGATCCCAGCGCAAAAATATAGTGACGAAAAATTTTTCCTGCGCTGATGTAATCGTCACTCATTAGTGCCTCTGCTTCTGACGCCAACGGACATTTTTCAGACAGAATTTCCGCCTCGACGGATTCCGCGTCCTTCTTACCACCGGAACTGGAATGTTGACACGTGTACATTCAGGGATTAAAGCTCACCCAATATTTCACCTCTTTTACTTCTCACTTTCTCCTAGTGGATACTATTCCCAAGCTGAGAGAGGCTTGGTATGTTTCGCATCCCTTGATGGTTCTCAATGATATGCTGATTCAAGGTGGAAAGTAACGAAACTGAAAAAAATGTGAAGTAGACGCAGTGGAATAGTACAGTAGGTGAATCTTTGCCACTGACTGTACATTGGTCTAATATTAGAACCCTTCCTCAACAGTGTTTTGACGTATGTTAAAGCATTTTATTTCTTCTTGGTGCGAAAAATGAAGTACTGTTCAGCCTCCCCCCCGCCCTCCCACACCAGACCCGCATTTCCAGACGGGCTTCAAATTTCGAGCGCCGTGTCAGCACTGTGCTAGTTTAGTTTGACTTGTTAGACCTCACCGTAGGAGACATACTGTGGAATCTAGATAACTAAGAAATTTCTGAACAATTATTCTGGACTGAATCTACCATAAATGGCTTGGCTTCAGTAGCTGTCATAAAGTTTATGACTAGTTCGCTGTCCCTGGAGACCTGAGTTGTACCAGCTTCATGATGTGGGTGTTCAGTTTCAGAGTTGAGATGTAACATATCTTTCAATTCAGAGCTGCTCTGTGATGTTGTAGCTCTGGTGTAAAACCATTTGGCACCTGCTTTGGAGTTAGAAGTGATGCTTCCCAGTCCAGGGCCTGGCGGACATCTTGGACACCATCTTGGATTTCAAGCTTACAGTAGTTAATTTTACAGGAAAAAGTGTATCAAATTATTTTGAAATTATCAAAAATGAATTCCTTGTTCTTAAACTCCAATAAGCATGTATTAAACTTGAAATTACTGCAAATTATGATCAACTAATGTACATTCATATATATGGCAGCCGTCTTGGATGCCACCTTGGATTCCCTGCGTGCAATAGTTGATTTTCAATGTTGTGCACCTGGATATTGTTTCTGGTAGTCCAACGGTTAAAATTATATGTCACAACCGTTTATAACAATCCATGACTGCTGAACCCTACTTGCCTCCTGGGTAATACTGCCTGAAACCCAAAGCCAAAGAAATGAATGCTAAAAACTTCATGTATAATAGGTTAAGATTAGAATTAATATGTGGCTGTATGCTCAGTCTTTCCATTTTCATTTCCATTGTATTCTACCTTCTGCCGATCCTATGAGATTTCCTTCAGACGTTTTAATCGTAAAAGGTGCTGTTTCCCGCTTTCTTCCTGTACGGCAAAAGCTGGAGGGTCTAGAGGGTGAGGGGGAGAGCCTTCCGCTTTGCTAACGTTATCTCCTATTTCTGTTATTAGAGTACTGTATTAACATTAAGGCCGGACAGCCTTGTAGGACCCTAGGGACTGTGGTCTGTGTATCTGTGCAACTCTCTCTCTCTCTCTCTCTCTCTCTCTCTCTCTCTCTCTCTCTCTCTCTCTCTCTCTCTCTCTCTCTCTCTCTCTCTCATTTCTATTCCAGTCAAACTCTTGGACAAAGTTTGTTTTCCCTAAGGCCGTGTTTTCCCCAAGGCCGTGTTCACTTGGCAGTACAGTGGCGGACCTGGATGTAGATTGGACTTTGACGTAGGAAATATTGCCCTAATGAGCCTCGTGTTGTCGATGAACATTAACCCTAAGCCTTCTCACTCCACTTTTTATTAACGTAACCGTTCATCCTGTCACGACGCATTCTCGTGTTTTTTATTTAACGATGCGACGAAACTTACCCAGTTAAATGGGATTTCTACTTGACAGAGAGAGAGAGAGAGAGAGAGAGACAGAGAGAGACAGACAGAGAGACAGACAGACAGAGACAGAGACAGACAGACAGACAGGCAGACAGGCTAGTTATCTGTCAATCATTCTGTTGGACCGTCAAAGATTCTAATCTACCCTGGGTCGCGACCCAACATTGTGAAGCCAAGCCATATTGACCACGTGGGCACGGATCTCTTGCGTCTTTGCTAAGTATCCTGGGCAACCCAGCAGTGACCGAACCAGGGGTCTGCATTCTTTTTTTCTTTTAATGCAAGTAGAAGTAATCAAAGGCTGGAAGCCTGCTAAATCACTTCGAGATACTTGGACACATTGCGTTTAAAACCCTAGAGGTCACTGGCGGAAGGAAATACAAAGAAAGACAGTTCCAGAGTTGATCTGTTGTATATATGGAGGACTAGGCGTGTCGGGTAACTCTTGCATTAGAAAGCTGAACAGAAAATGGGGGAAAATTTGCTGCCGGGCGGATGCTACCCCCCCACCGTAATGAGGGAGGAATGCCAGGAGGCAGTTAAGAAGTACTGTGACAATTGAAGTAGCATTATAAAAGGGAAAAAGAGATAAAGATGAGAGTTGTACTCGATACAGGGACGAATTAAATCCTTGCATAAAGTCAACAGCTGTGCGGGGATAAAGAAGGCACGGAGTCGGTTTAGCACACTTAATCTCCTGGAGGCAGATTTTTGCAAGAAAGGCAATATGATCTTTCCATGATAAATCGCGAGAGAATTAAACCCCTTGTATGTTTAAAGATGGTGTAGAATTGAGCTGGATATTGTAAAATTTTAACGGTTACGCCTGTGGAAGATTGTGGCAAGTCAAAAGAAACAGAAACTGAGCTTTGGATACATTAAAAACAGCAAGATTATTTTTACCCCAATCAGAGATATAAGCCAGGTCAGAAATTAGGCGCGCCATAGCCTCATCCAGTGTTTGTTGAAGTAAATACTGTGATAGATATTGCAAGAAGCAGATGGAAAGGAGAAGGGTGGAGTCATCAGGGTAAGGGTGAATAGGTTAGATTTTAGGTCACTGATGAACAGAGACGAGAGTTGGTGACGGAACAGAACCCTGTAGAGCACTATTGATATCTCGAGGAGAAGATCGGTGGCCGTCTACAACAACAGCTATTGAACGACCAGAAAGGAAACTACAGATAAAGGCACAGATGGAAGGATAAAAACCACAAAACTGCAGTCTGGAAAATAAAGATTTGTGCCAAGACTCTCTCGAAAGCCTTGCAAAAGACAGTGACAAAGCTTTTACCATATTCCTGAAAGAAAATGCGCAGAAATTTGAAAGGAAGATGAGAACACTGCCAGTGAAGTGTCCCTGGCAGAACCCATACTGGCAATCAGAGATAAGATTATGATAGGAAAGCTGTTTTAAAATGTCTTTGTTAGATAAAATTCTAAAAACATTAAAAACATAGGAAGTTAAAGCAGCTGGAGAGTAGTTACAGGACTAGAAATAATCACCCTTCTTCGGGACGGGTTGAAAGAGAGCAAACTTCCAGCAAGACGGAAAGGTACAAGTTGACAGACAGAGGCGAAAGAGTGTACTTAGTCAGGGTGTAAACACAGACGCACTGTTCATGGGAACAATAGGAGAGACCCCATCAGGCCCGTATGCCAATGATGACAGAAAGTATATGAGCTAAAGATATTTTAATGTCAGTCATGAGGAAGTCATTGGAGAGAAGAGATGGAGGAATAGCCCGGAATTGTCTAAGGCAGAACTGGAGGAGAAATTCCGGGTGACGAGTTCTCCCATATCAATAGAAGAAACAGCTACAAAGTCAACAGAGTGGAAAACAGGAGGGAAGGAGGATGAACTGAAGTTATTAGAAAGGCTGTTGGCAAGGTGCCTGAAGGAGCAGGAAGAATCTGAGTCAGAGTTCAAACCATTTAGTATGAATTACATTATTCTTAGCATAATTCTAGAAAGAAACTTAAAAGAGATGAGATCTATGGGTGGGTTCGCGCTGGTATCTTTTGTAGACCTTGTCCTTGCTGTGGACAGCATTCGAACAAGTGCGATTAACCAAGATTTTTTTTTGTTCATTAATCAGAGGATGAGAGAAAGGAATGTATGCCCCCATGCCCGAGAGAATAACCTCCTTAATGTGCAATGAGTCTCAAATGGCTCTTGACCATGGAAGCAGTAATTATTCCAGGGAAAATCAAAGATGCACTGCCTGAGGGCCTCCCAGTCAGCAGCCCCAAACTGCGACAGTCGCTGCTTCGTGGGAGGATCCACGGGCCTTACTGGAGCGATAGGGCAGGTTAAGGTGATAAGGTTGCGGTCGGAGAAGACCAGCGTAGAAAAAAAAAAAAACAGTAAACAGAAGGATTAGTTGTAAGAAAGAGGTCAGGTATGTTGGAATTCTCTCCAAGGTGGTCAGGGATACATGTAGGGTGCTGAACAGTTGCTCTAGGTCATTAAGTATAGAAAAGATGTAGGATTATTCACCAGGTGGATCAGTGAATAGAGAGGAAAACCTAAGGTGGTGGTGAACAAGGAAATCACCTTGAATGGAGAGTTCGTGGAAAGGAGAAAATGATAAAATGTGTTCCATCTTAAGTAAGACAGTCAAAAAAAAAAAAATCACAGGGGAAAAGTACTCAGCACAGATATATTAAGTCAGAGAATGACATGAAAGCTGAGGCAAGAGTCTAGAGAATTCAGAGGAGTCAATCTCAGGAACATGAAAGCAAATATGTTGTTGCATACATACGTACTTATAAACAATCACAACTACTGGCTTTTAAATGAGAATGGAGAAAGTTGGAGGATACAGAGAAGGGTTTGCTATTAGTCATCTCAAATAGGTGAGTCTCAGTGGCGAGGAGAAGGTGAGGTTTAGAGGAAGCGAGGTGGTATTCAACAGAGAGAAAAATAGAGAAAAGGTCACGAATGTCTGCAGGAGTAAGTAGAGAGTCAGACAATGGTTCCATGCATCTTGCAATGTCGTCACAAGGAGCCCCTCCTCCCCCGGACTCTGAGCATGGGTGTTGAGACCATTTTTAAAAACTTTTTTGAGACAGGAAGTGTGATGTATAATGTGTATGTAGTTTGGTGTAAATAGTTAGAATATAATTTATATCAGAGTATGCTGGCCTACTCCTCGTGTTGCTGAAACACTGAGAAAAGTTCAGCAAAGAGGGTGGTCAGAAACTTGTCCTGAGGGCTGGTGATACGGGAACTTCAGCTTTCCCTATATCCAGCCTTTTATCCTCCTCTAGAGTACGGCCCACTGAGCAAGGTAGGTTTCATTGGTATCATTGCATAGTTTACCTCTCACTGAATGGATTCTTCTTCTTTTTTCGGACTATGCAGCTGTAACTGAAAGTTGTGAATGGCTGTGAGTGACATGACTCCTAACTTGTCATGATCTGGCTGCCAGTTAAATCATAAATGTACGCTAGTCCTATGTTTGTATACACCTGGACCAGATGTGTGTGTGTGTGTGTGTGTGTGTGTGTGTGTGTGTGTGTGTGTGTGTGTGTGTGTGTGTGTGTGTGTGTGTGTGTGTGTGTGTGTGTGTGTGTGTGTGTGTGTGTGTGTGTGTGTGTGTGTGTGTGTGTGTGTGTGTGTGTGTGTGTGTGTGTGTGTGTGTGTGTGTGTGTGTGTGTGTGTGTGTGTGTGTGTGTGTGTGTGTGTGTGTGTGTGTGTGTGTGTGTGTGTGTGTGTGTGTGTGTGTGTGTGTGTGTGTGTGTGTGTGTGTGTGTGTGTGTGTGTGTGTGTGTGTGTGTGTGTGTGTGTGTGTGTGTGTGTGTGTGTGTGTGTGTGTGTGTGTGTGTGTGTGTGTGTGTGTGTGTGTGTGTGTGTGTGTGTGTGTGTGTGTGTGTGTGTGTGTGTGTGTGTGTGTGTGTGTGTGTGTGTGTGTGTGTGTGTGTGTGTGTGTGTGTGTGTGTGTGTGTGTGTGTGTGTGTAAATAGTTTGCAAATGTGACTGAATACATGAACCGAATTATATATCTCCCTTTTCTCGGTTAGTCACCAGCGTAAGAAAAAATCCATAACTATGAGTATTGAAAAATATTCGATGATTATTTCAAAAACTCAAGGCAGTCATGTATTAAAGTCTATGGTTATCAGGTCTAATTACCGTTCATTACTTCCATCATTACCTGCATTTCCCTGGATTTATTTCCGCTGCAGGAAGTTTGGCTAAAGTTTTAAGTAGCTCTGGAGAACCCACATATGGCTCACATCCAGAAAGTGGGGAATATTAAGAATCACCTCTGTAGGTTTTATAACTGCCGACAATAAATAACTGAAAATAAACATTACATGAGAATAAAAATACAAGTGTGCCGAATGTCAGAATAAGGGTGAAGAGTGACATGCTGGAAGGGAGAGAGGGAAGAAAAGGATAGGCCAGGAATGAGGAGGATCAAAGGGAAAGAGTAGCTTTGAACGAGTAAACACTAACGGCAGTACTTTTAAAACTGAGTAAGACTTAGTGTAAGGAAGACCTTCATATTTAACGGCCATTTATCGAGCACCTGTAATTACACCTGCACGTGCAGAATGAGAGAGTTATTAGCCTGATCTGGTTTGTCTGTTTGTCTGTCTGTCGGTTAGTAAGCTTATTAAAAAAAAATGGATACGACTGCACAGACCTTGGCATAATGATTAGGACAAAAGGAAGAATAAAAGGAACAAGTGATTAATTTTTTACGAAACAAAGTCATACATCATCGGTCAAGAGGAAGGTCAGCTCAAACAGCTTTTATTAGATTTTTACCCATCTTGTTGGATGGACTGAAAGATGGGAAAAGCGAAGTGATTCAGTTTTGAGAAAAATCGATCAGAGGTAAAGGTTACAGGGCAAGGTCCAAACTTTAGCCTTTTAGCCCGAAGAGGTCTGATTCGATTTTGATCAAAGTTGATGGAAGGGTTTAATGTTAAGCGAAGGTGTAATCATAGTACTGTATTTTTAGTACAATATGTTTAAGGTCAACTTATGCAGTTTTTATCGCATTTGACCCAAACTTGGTGATTGAGTTTAGGGTAAGGTAAGGATAAATTAATTCGATTTTGAGAGCAATTAGTCAAAGGTGAAGGACACAGGCAAAGGCAAAGTTTCGGCATTAAGGCCTCATCCACATGGCCAGTGGGCACCTGCTGAGTTCTAGCACGATGCTCATCAGTTGCGAAACATGATGACAAATCACGGTACCACCCTATAAGCAGCAGATCAGAAGCGAGGAAATGCTTCAATTCACTGTGTATACGCATTATGCTCCAACATTTTTTTCATCCATAATCCAAACATACAAGTGCCCACTGATCGTGTGGACTGGACTCTGATTGAACAGAGGGGGGTTTGCAGTCTGTGATGCGTTTTCTTATTGTCAGATGCAATAAACCTGCATCCCATACTCAGGGTGTAGTCAGCAACATGTTTCAGAAAATATCGTAACTCAAATAGGTATTGACTTTCACTACGATGACTTATTTTAGGTATAAATCATGTTAACACCAATACGGCTAAGGAGAGACTTCGAACTGACGGGGTTAGATTTAGACTTCATTGTTCCCTTCAGTGCAGGAAGTCTTATCTAAACTGAATAAAACTGTCTGTATAAAGGAAAAAAAAATAAAGCATGAAAAACGTGATCAGTTAAAAAATTGCAGTATATCATTACATTACGGCCACCAATGCATTACACAATATCACAGTGTACTTCTATGGATGAGCATTTACTAAGTTTGTTCGGAGATATATCTAGTCCATTATTTTGCACTGCATTTACAAGTCAGGTGTTTGATTATTGGTAGAAAGACACACACACACACACACACACACACACACACACACACACACACAGTTTGTGTGATCAACGACACACACAACTACCCGGTCACCTGCTGGGCCCCCAGTGGGTCTGCCACACAGGCTATCCCAGAGATAACGCAAATTACCAGTAGGAAATTTCTCAGCCTTGTTCTTATCATTCCTTGGCAAGAGCTACACGTATAACACACCGAATACTACGCCATAAAAAGCAAATACTCAGTTGGATCGCATTCTGTGCGGTACCGCAGACTTTGTATACCTTATCAGCGAATCGTTTTGAATATTATATTTATATATTTTACCTTCCATACATTATTGAGGCAACTATGTAGGCAGTAAAAACATACCCGAAACTGTGAAGCAGCATTATGTATAATGTCTAAGAAAAAAAAATAAGATTCAATGAAGTATACGATGCTGCCAAGAATAAACCTCAGTGAATCACACAGGGAGCTTGACGCGAATAGTGCTCTCAACCACTCCACTCCGATTTCGTATTTTCTACATCATGCATGTTACCTTAGTCTTCAGTGCAATATGTCATACTTTAATCCAAGCTGCCTAACGCTGCAAGATTCTTTTCAACTCGAGAAAGCCGTTCTTAGAATAAAGAGATAGGAGAGGAGATCGATAGTATCAGAAATCAAAGTGGCCTTGTGAAGCTCAGCAACCTACTTACGGTACAGAGCTTCTGCGTCACGTTCCTCGGGGCCCCTCACCCAGCGTTCTCATCGCACCCAGAGGATAACAGGCATTATGGATTCCCTGTCACGAGTCAGTTTTTTTTCTGATATTCCTATTAATTTAAACTTTTTTTTATAGCGGACTTATTTATTGCAGTATTTTTTTTTTTTTGGGGGGGCTTAATCCATTGTGTAATGAGGTGGTACTGGAATCCCCCTGATTGTTGATGATTTTCAAGAACTTTCTGAGAACAGGGTCTTCTTGAACCACTCCCTCTGAAATACTGTTAATTGTTAGGTTAAAGTATTCCCTCGAGTTATCAGACCTTACTAAAACAAACCTTCCTTTCAGTTCAGTAGCTCCTCCAGCGTCACGGTATCCGCACTCTCCAAGGTCATATCAAACTCTCCCTGCACTTACTTTACTTCATCCACTCTTCCTTACCTGTTGTTGATGCATCTTAACGTCGGATGTTTTAATCCTTCTGCAGCTTATTTCCCGCATGTCAGTGGCAGGATATGACAACACTTTGACTTTACATCCTCTCCTGGACGTTTCATTATAACTAGCACTCATTCTAGTGTTGATCTTATGTTACAACTGTGGCAGAATAAAACAATACCACCGCTCTAAATCCTTTTCATAGCACTTCCTCGTGACGTTTACATGTTTCTAGGGTAAACCTCTTGCTGTAGATTAGCATTCGAAATGGAAAGATGGCAATTCTGGATCAGATCAGAGTGGACTGAGTATATCATTAGTTCTCTTGCCCAAGAAGAAAACAAAACGCTTCACATCCTCCTCTTCCTTCTCCAGCTCCTGCTCTTCCTTTTTTTTTTCTTCTTCTTCTTCTTCTTCCTCCTCCTCCTCCTCCTCCTCCTCCTCCTCCTCCTCCTCCTCCTCCTCCTCCTCCTCCTCCTCCTCCTCCTCCTCTTCGTACGATAACTCTATCCCACTAACACTCCCTTTTTGCTTCCCGACCACTTTCCTTACCTCCTCCACCCCTTCTCCCTTCTCCAGCAACTCTCCGTCTCTCACACTCCTCTTTCCTCTCCGCAGGTGGCGTGGATGGGCAGGAGAGCGAGTGGAAGGCCACAGTAACATCGAAGTGATTACAAGGTCCTCTGTTCCCGCACCAGTCGCCAACATGGGCCGAGGTGAGCTGATAATCTTCATATAAGGCTGTGTTGTAATTGCTATAGGAAGCTTCGTATCATCTCTTCCACACCGATTTATTTTGTATTGTTCACCTTAATGTTCTCTTGTATGTTTTAACTCCTTCAGCCCGGTGACTCCTTATTTAATTTCTGTTTGCTACCTACAGATGACACTCAACCTTTGGAGAGCCCTTTAGTAATGAATCGGGTTAATAAAAGCCATACCGAGCCTATCCACATCAAATAGTCTATCTTATAGTGAATAAAATTGCCTGCTGAGAGCAATACTAAAATACGAAAATACGTCATCAGATTGAAGTTAGTCCGATGACGTATTTAACATCGAGATGGTTGCTTCCACAACATACGAAAGTCCATTGGGGTGTAATTTGCATAAGTCACTAAGAAGGAAGTGTTATGAAGTTTCCTCCTCCACTAGAATGCTACTTAGAATTCGACACACGGTGAACAGTAACTCTATACAGCAAAATGACGAAAAGCGGATTCTAGTCAGGGGTGCTTTGAATGTGTCCATCAGTATGAAATACACAAATACAGGGAAGATATCGAGTCAACAGTCACACGGTGAATGATATCAGGACCGATTATGGCAGAGTCCTCTGCAAAACGTCCTTCTTCTCAGTAGCTCAGAACGCAATATATATTAGTTTTAATTAACACTAGTTTAAAAGTAATGGTTAGCTAAAATTAACTACTTAACTAACCAACCAAATTGTAAGAGGTTACGGTACATGCAGCTTTATTCAGACTAATACGACTATGGGTTACTGAAGGTCAGGAGGAGAAACAGAACTTTTGTAGGCAACTGTACATGTGCTGATGATACGCCTTAACATAGGCTACATCCTAAGGTTATAGATTTATGGCGCACCTGATATATCACTTCCACGTTAATTTAATTACTCTTGTTTTCCTCCGCCGCATGTAATTTTGTAAGATGTTAGCCTTAACACCTTCAATATGATGACGTCTTTTTCGTGATGAATTCATGCTGCTTACAGAAAATTTCATTCAGTTAAGAGGAGGTTTTTTTTTTGTTTTAGTGACGGGATTAATGCAGCATATTTCTAACTCCTCCAGTCCGAAAAGTGTCTTCTGATTTAAACAGAATCGTCTGATGGTTACAGAGATTAAGTGCAAGAAAGTCATCGCACGGAAGGGGTTGAGTTGATGTCAAACTGTAGTTTTAAAAAATGTTGACTTATACACACGCGGTGAAACAAATTATTGAACTAATTTACATACGTGACGAGCCATTTGACAACGTTCATGACATCCCATAATGTTGGTGACATACATCACACCCAAAGACCCTTTGTCATCACACTATATAGCATCCGGGGTTTAAATTCAGGGGAGCGGTAATATTAATAAAGCATTATGTCTCATCAAAGCAGCACACTTCACTGAATGGCAGACTGATTTTACATTTTATTAAACAACATGCACTTGGTTCTTCTGCATCTCGAAAATCAGACTGAACACAATACAATTTATTAACAGACAAAGATGTAAGATTCGTTGTATTTAGATCACGGTGCTCTTGACACTAATATAGCATGTATATTCGCTGTTATCAGATTCAATTATCCCTTCACTCAGAGGACGTATTTTCCATTATTATTCTTACTGTTTCTAGATAATTTTACTCACGTTATGGACTTCCCGATTAGAACAATTTATCTCCTTCATTAATTTCTCGCCTGAGGGGGTTCTCTTAGGTTGAATAAAATCGTCTGGTCCATCTAGAAAAAAGAATACGTCATCGTGCTGAAGGAGTACGGATTAGCGGGAACAGACAGTTGCACTCATTCGTACCCATTCTTTCGTCTGTTACGTATGATGGTCTGCTTTCATCCATCCATCCATCATTCAGTCCTACATTGCCCCATGAGAAGCGTAGGAGCCCGGGGCTAGGCCGTTGGTCCCGACATTTAAGATAAGAGTGACCAACCTCACTCATCCCTGAGTGGCATTACTTGAGCAATCAACCCCAGTCACCCCTTGGATATAAACCTTCATCGGCTCAGTCCGACTGGAGCGCAATAATTATCTCATAAACCACCAGGCGCCAAAATTTGGTTATATGGTTACCAACCAGCGTAGTAAATGGTTTCTTGGTGCACAGGAAACTATTTGGCTTGTCACGTAGTGTAGAGTCACCCACGTGCAGAAGGAAGAGGAGAGAATGAAGGAAAGAAAGACAGAAGAGGGAGTGTAAAGTCACCCGTAGGCAGAAGGACAAGGAAAGAATGAAGGAAAGAAAGACAGAAGAGGATGCAAGGAAAGAAGGATGGAGGAGAGGAAAGGGCAGACAGCTGAGAGCAGCACTACATCGAGTGAGTGGATGATGAGCGCCCCCATCTACCACATGTCTGCTTTCATGTAAACATAAAATTCCGCATTGAAAAGTCAACTGATCATTGTGCGGTATACCCCAAACCGCATCGCCACCACTTCATCAGTGGTTTGTAGATCCTTAACTTGAGACTGCGAATTACCGCTTACGCATCACTTCATACAGGGTGTACGAAAATGACTGACCATATTTCACGGTGTTATATCAGTCAGATGTTTATAATCTAATGGAAAAATAAAGTAACAGCAAACAGACCAACTCGTTATAGTTTTGTACTGTAGGTATCCAAGGAATTTGTCTGTGAACTCTTTTGACCATGAAATATGAATGATCAGGGAAAGTTATAATGTCTACTACCTCAGGGATGACGCGTGTAATGTCAGTATCAATGGATTCTGGTGAGTTTATATTGTATTCAGCATTTATTAAAATACTGAGGGCTTTCCAAAGAACCCCAGGAAGAATTGTACCTACTGATATGACAATTGCAAAATACCTTCACGAAGTGTTTATCAATCATGGACACGTATGTGCCAGCTGTGAGTCTTTTGGAAGTTTAGGGTTTAGGCGTTACATCTTCTGCATGATCATTTGAATCTTATACTTACGAGAAGGCACTGAAACACGACATCGGTAGATGAAATATTTAAGTTGTACAGGTTATCATTATTTTTCCCTAGTATTATTAGCCACGTTTTTATGATGGTACCACAAAATATGGGTTATCAAATTAGAATACAGTACGTACAGTTGTTGGTGCTCCACTGCGGCCAAGTCTGGCCCATCAGGCTCGTCGACTGCAAGTAAGCAACTGCCCCTACGGAGTCGTTCCATAGGTTCTCTACACCAAAGATGTTGTCTGCTTCTTAGTGTGGTATGTGTTGTCCAGTGCTCAAATATGTGGGTTATGTTGTGTGTGGGCCTGTTCTACTAGAAGGGCACGTGCTATCTGTGTTCCAACCCAACCCAGATCTAAGCTGGTAACAGGGTGGGTGATGTACTGATCTAAGTCTGGCATGGTTAACCCAGATCAGCTTTATTTAACAATACCTCTGACAGGTGAATGCCGGGAGTGGGTCTTGTAGTACACCGTAGTTTTCTGATCTAGGGGATGTATTGTCCTGCGCGTGAAAAGGATGTGTAGATGTTTCTTCCTTGCTAGTGTTGGAGTGTCTGGCTGTGGGACGTTGTTGAAGAGGATCTGATAAATAATGTATGATGATTTTTTTTTTTATAAAGCTAGGT
>NC_137008.1:44806359-44846359 GCF_032717465.1 Coenobita brevimanus
AGATTTATCGCATCAGCAAGAAATGGGGGCAGGGGTCGGGAGGAAAACTCTGTAGTACAGTAGCGAACGTTTTTGGATATCTCAGCCAATTTTGAAGTTACAGGAAAGTTAGACACCAATCTGATATCGCATAAAAATCCTCAATTATTTTCATTTCATAGACAACCCGAAATTCCCAACAATTTTTAGGTAAACCGAGGAAACGATTTTTTTATAAGGCAGATTAGCGTAACCGGCAGCTGCGCAAAAAGTAACGGTCTAAGGTTGCGTGAGTAGCGCTGCAGTATTTTCCAACGATTGCTGAGAGCAACCAGGTTTTGCCTTTTCAAAACAAATAATACTTTTTTTTTTTTTGGGGGGGGGGGGAAGTTTTTGACTGAATCCGAGTCAAACTAATACAATACCTTGATCGACAAAAGGAACTCTGAATTTCTGATTTCTGATTCGAATCGGAGCGCACCGAGAAATTTGAAGAAAGTAATTTTTGTGAGTGAGCAAAAAGCAAAGTTATTACCCCGCTAGGTCCCAAGCCCTAGACCAGAAATTAATACAAGAGGAGAATTGGTTTTAGGAAGTGTGAAAGAATATTTTTGGTGTAATCTAATAAGTTCTTTTTAGTATTTTCAGGTCAGGAAATCAAAGGAAAATGATGAGCCACATGAGACAGTATTCAGCACTGCCTGACTTGCTCACACGCTCGCTCGAACACGTTCCACACTTTCAGTGTGAACGCCTATTACATGTTACAATTTTTCCCCTCACTATGCCTCTCATAATTCCCCTCCTTAACTTACCTTCCCTCCTCTTCCGAACTTCTTCCTTCCTCTTTTTACCCAACCTTGCGTCACCACTCTTCGGCCATTTTTCACTTAATTTTTTCCCCTTTTTCGTCATTCTCCCCTTCACTATCGTTTTCTTCTCTTACAAACTCCCTCCTCACAATCTCCTTTCCCTCCCCTATCGCATCATTCCCTCCCTTCCTTGCATTTTCTCTTTGTCTGTATGTACTGTATATTCATTATGTGTTTGCTCAGTTTCCTTCTTCTTGCCTCTTTCGTTTTTTTTTTTTTTTTTTTTTAAACAAATGTCAGATTAGTTGTTATGGCTTCATTTCTTCACCATTTGACATCACGCTTAGGACACTTGTTCTTTGTGCAGATACAAAAGAATGAATATTCAGGTTTACCTTTTAATTTAAGCATTTTAAAAGGGTTTTGTGGGATCGTGGGTCGATTCATACAAATAACTGAAATGCGGCAAAGTGAATCCGTAGAGTCTGTCCAGTAAAGCGAAAAGGTCTTTGGTTGAGATTAATTTACTTATTTGTTACCTCCGTGAACGAAGTTGAAGGAGGTTATGTATTCACCTATGTATGTTGCTTGCCGGAATCGTAAGATCTGGCATGCATGTTGGTCAGTTCCGTATGTCTGTCTGTCTGTCTGTCCTTTCTCTACAGGTGACAATTTTTCGCCAATCGTGACGGTATATATCCATAAACCCTGGAAAGCTATTGCTTTTTTAACGAAATCGGTCAAAGGTCCTGGGTTGGGTGGGAGGTTGAAACCCCTCAGTGGCCGTGGGTCCGGAAATCGTCGGGACCCAGTGGCCGACCCAGGCACCATTTTATCAAATTTCGAAAAGCGATTTTTTTTTTTTTTTTTTTTTTACTAAATTGAAGAGAAACTTCTGGCGCACCTGGCAATGCGATTTTTAGCTTCCTAAACTAATCCTGTGCTTCTTAATGAAGTGTGAAATATTTCGCCAAATGACTGCCTACACTCTGGTGAAAACGAACCAGACACAATCGGATCCATCCGGCAAGCGCTCTGCCTACGGCAGTTTCGTTTGTTTATTTGTTTGTTTGTCCACACGATATCTCCAAAAGTTCTCAGTGAATTTCAATGAAATTTTGCTTAAGGGTGGACCATGAGCCAAGAAAGGATTGATTACATTTGGGGGACGATACGGATCAGGATCCTGCAATGGCATGAGCGAGGGTATGCGGTCTCTGAATGCTTTCTGGTTTGCTTCTTTATTTAACTTTTTACATGAAGATTCTCTTGCATTCCCTTGGGAATGTTGGCAATCTTTAATTTTCATCGTTTTTTTTCCATATCTCACATTTCTCTCGCTTCCTTTGTTCCTCACGCTCTCTCTCTCTCTCTCTCTCTCTCTCTCTCTCTCTCTCTCTCTCTCTCTCTCTCTCTCTCTCTCTCTCTCTCGCACACCATACATCTTCTCTCCTCTCATCTTCTTCCTCCCTGTCCCTCCTCCTTTCCTTTGCACAGTTTTCCTCATTTCAAACTCTGTTCCCATACCTCAAACTTCTTCCATCTTTCCCTCTTCCCCCTCTCGTCTTCACCTCTCTTTCCCATTCTCTTTCGCACCCTCCAACCATCCCTTGTTTTTTTCATCCTTGTTTTTGGCTCTCTTTCCCAGAATGTCTTGTATGGCTTTTACTTTCATTTTTTCTCATGTTTTATAATGCTCTGTCCGCACAAACTTGGCCTAAAATTATCACATATCCACATCAGGCGTTGAGCTTCAGGAAGAAACTAAAGCAAGAATATGGTGCTAGCCACGAAGAAGTGTTCTGGAAAGGATATGGAGTCGAAATACCATCTTCTTCCGCCACTGAGATGGAACAAAAGATTAGAGCTAGAATATGATGCCAGTCAGGAAGAAGCTCCAAGGAAAGGTTACAGAGCGGTAGTTTTGTTCTGCCATTGAGCTACGTGAAATAAACTGGAATGGGACGAAAGGAAGAAGCTCTATGGAAAGGATATAGAGCGGAAGTTTTGTTTTATTCTGTCACTGAGCTGCTTGAAATAAACTGGAATGGGACGAACATCACCTGCAAAGTTAAGGGGACCAAACTATGCCTCATTTTTCATATCAAATAACTTGTCCCGATTTGTTTTCCATATTTGCATTCCTTTCTCTTTTCTTTTCTCTCTCTCTCTCTCTCTCTCTCTCTCTCTCTCTCTCTCTCTCTCTCTCTCTCTCTCTCTCTCTCTCTCTCTCTCTCTCTCTCTCCCGAGTAAAAGGGCGACATCAGAGCTAGCGTTTAAATAAAATCCTTAAGTGATCGATACGCGCCAGCCTGAATACCGCCACAAGAGAGAGAGAGAGAGAGAGAGAGAGAGAGAGAGAGGAGGGGGATGTGCAGAGCAAGAGGAGTTAAAAAAGGATGCAGAGAGAGAGAGAGAGAGAGAGAGAGAGAGAGAGAGACAGACAGACAGACAGACAGACAGGGTTGGGCAAAGAAAAAGGAGTTAAAGACGAAATACAGAGAAAGAGAGAGAGAGAGAGAGAGAGACAGACAGACAGAGAGGAGGGTTGTGCAAAGAAAGAGGAGTTAAGGAGGAAAAGTACTGAGACAGACAGAGGTATGTCGATAAAAAGGTGAGTTAACAGGAAAGGTAGAGAGAGAGAGAGAGAGAGAGAGAGAGAGAGAGAGAGAGAGAGAGAGAGAGAGAGAGAGAGAGAGAGAGAGAGGAAACAAGCAGAAAAGGAGAGGAAGGAGTGAGGAAGAGACTGGAGGAACTGCATCTTGTTAAAAGGTGTGGGAGGCGGGGAGGAGGAGGAAGGAGGAAGTGGAGGAAGGAGAGAGAGACGGAGGGAAAGACAGGAGGGAAAATGAGGAAGGAGGAAGTGAAGGAATGAGAGAGAGACGGAGGGAAAGAGAGGAGGGAAAATGAGGAGGGAAGAAGCTGACTGGGGACAAAAGAAGGGAAATAAAATAATTGAAGATAAGGACTGAGAAGAAGGTGGGGAGGAAGAAGGGATGGGGGAGGAGAAAGAGGGGAGGGAAGGGAAGGAAGAGGAGTGTGACAGATGGTAAAGAGGAGGGAGGGAGAGAGGAAAGAGAAGGAAGAGGAAAAGAGAGAGGATGGAGACGGTGAAAGAGAAAAATGACAGAAATGACAGAGAAGGAACAGGGAGAAGGGAGAGAGAACGAGATGGACAGGAGGAGAAGAAAAGGGGTAGTTGGAGACAGATGAAGAGAAGCACTGTAAGGAAAAGGAGAGAGGCAGGGGAAAGGGAACAAAAGAAAGGAAGGAAAGACACGAAGAGAAAGAAAGAAGAGAAAAGGGAGGAGAAAGAAGGACGAGGCGAGGAGAAAAAGACGATTTAAGAAAAAGGAAAAAAGGAGAAGGGAGTAAAAGAGAGAAAGAAAAAATAGGTAGGACAGAAACAGTTGAATAGAAAAAAGAAGAGGGAAAAGAGATGCACGTAGAGGAGGGAGAAAAATGAGGGTAAAAGAGAGGAGGGAGAGAAGGAAGATACAGTAAGAAACAGGGAGGAGAGGGACGCGTGGGTAGAAAGAAAAGAGAAATAAAGGAATCGAGAAATGTGGATGAAAAGGAAGGGAAAAAAAGATGGCGAAAAAAAGAGAGGAAAGAGAATGATGGAAAGAAGGGATGAAGGGGACGGAGGGCTGAAAAAAAAAAGTGAGGAAGGGGAGAGACGGATTGAAAGGCGGAAGGGATGAAAGATGGAGAAAAGAGATGGACGGTAAAGAAGAGGAAAACAGAGGGAAAGAAGACAGATAATGAGAAGGCAGAGAAGAAGAGAAAGGGGAAGAGCCAGAGAGGAAGAAAGGAGAGGGGACAGAGAAGAGGAAGGGAAGGTATGGAAAGATGAGAAGATAAAACAAAACCTGTTCCATTTTCCCATCCCTGTTGTAAAGAGGGAGGAAAGGAGACGAACGGGAAGGAAGAAAAGCAGCAATGGAGAAATGGGATGACGGAGAGAAACGGGAGAAAAATGAAGGAGGGAGAAACAAGCGCGTGAGAGGAATGGACAGACAAAGATATAGCAAAGAAACCTGTGGAGAAGAAAACTGAGGAAGTAGAAAGAGATGATCAAGAAGAGAAAAAAAGATAAAGAAAAGACAGACAGGAAAGAGGAGGTAGTGAAAATGGAGGTAAGAGAAGGATGGAGTAGAAGAAAACAAATGGTCGGGGTTAAGGACAGAAGACAGGAAGCAGTAGAGGCGAATGGAAGGGAGGGGGGGAAGGAAGAGGGAAGAGAGAGAGAGAGAGAGAGAGAGAGATGAGAAGAAATGATAGAAAAGGAAGGAGAGACGATCGTTAAGAAGGAAGAGGTGAATAAGGCAGGAGGAAATAAAGAAGGATAAGACTGACGGATGGAAAGAAGGAAGAGAGGGAGAGGGAGGAATGAGATGGAGAGGAAGAAGGAGATAAAGAGAAGGAAAGACGTGGATGCTAATTGAGACGAGAGAATGAATGTAAAGAAAGAAGGGATAAAAGAGGATGCAAGAGCCAAAGGGATGAGAATAGAAAAGAGCGGTAGGAGAGAGAGAGAGAGAGAGAGAGAGAGAGAGAGACAGACAGACAGACAGACAGAGACAGAGAGACAGACAGACAGACAGACAGACAGACAGACAGAGATGGGATGATAGAGAAAAGAAAAGAAGATGGAAGAAAGTGAATTGGAAGAAGAAAAACTTAAAGAACGGGAGATGAGAAAATATAGGAAGAGGAAGACAGGGACGGATGAGACGAAGGAAGAGAAAGGCGAGGCAGAAAACAGAGAAAACGGAGAGATGACAGTATGAAGGAGAGAGAGAGAAACAGGAAGAAGGGGAGGAGGGAAGTTATAGTTCTTATTGGGAAGCGTGGGAGGTGAAAGGGGCATAGCTTGAAGGACAGGCAGGGAGGAATGCTGGAGAGAGAGAGGGAGAGAGAAGAAGAAGAAGAGCAAGAATAAGAAGAAGAAGAATTTTTGAAGGCGAGAACTGAAGAGAGGAAACCAAAATTAGGAAGAAAGAGAACACTGCGAAAAGTCCTCTTAATTTTATGAAGAAAATTGTAGCATTTTATTATTACTAAATGCAGTAGATCTACATACAAACAGCTAAGTGTGTGTGTGTGTGTGTGTGTGTGTGTGTGTAATCAGAGTGAACGATAGCACTCTGTAACAATTAATAACACAGGAAAATTATCACGCTATTTTAGCACTCTGGGCTGATAAACAACAGAGATGAATCCATTACACCTTTCATACCATCTTTTATAGAAATCAAAATACATTATTACATAAAAACAAAATCTATTACCCCGTGGAGCTAAAAAACAGTCTCCCGCGGGGCCCTGATATTCTTAGGTGTCTTCCTTGTTTCGGGGAAATGTTGAGAGGACGAAGTCGGGGCCTCATTCACCTGACCTGCTGCTAATTAAAGGTGTCGGGTGGAAGGGACACATGGTGGTGGTAGTGTATTGTACCTGATGGTGCTGGTGATAACGACGATGCTTATGTAACATGCTAGTGTGGGAGAAAGTACGTAGTGGTGACGATGGTAACGAAACTTCTTAAATATAATACTGGTGATAAAGTATGGTGACTGTGTTAACGAAATTTCATTTGTATAATGTTGGTGATAACCTATATAATGGTGACGATGATAATTAAATTTCATAGATATTAATGATGCTGATTACGTATGTAATGGTGACGATGATAACGAGAATGTACAGGTACTTGACGGTGGCGATAATAATGAAACTGGCAAAATGTTGGTGAGAATTTGGTAAAGGTAACGGGGCTTCTTAAGTAAAATGTTGGAGTGTGAAAAAAGCTGTGGGCAAGAATATTGTTCACTTCTTTAATCAGACAAATATGAAACTCTCACATGATATTCCATAATGTTAAATACCTAAAACTGCATGGCTGGATTTAGTCAAAGTTCAGTATCTCGTAAATTATCATAATGAAGTGTATCGATATTATGTCGGCAGATATACTTAATACTGACGATTTTAACGAGGATTATGTAATATATTTTAGTCTAAGTGTTGACAGGGTATTATCACGATGAAAAGTTGACCAACACTCCTGTAGGCTGTGGTGATGGAGGGTGTTACATGAAATACTTTTGTGCTAGCAGCATGAAGCACACAACAAACATGGCATTTTGCTGGTGACTGTCCGTGATGGTGAGGATGATAACCAGAAGTGTTGTATAAAATGTTGCCGTGTACGTGGTGACTGTACAGTTACCAACACGAATTTCGCCTCGCTTTATACTCAGTTATGACACGTACACAATATTATTAAAAATTTGTTGGACTCAAAAGATCACGCCACTGGATTTCAAAAGATATTGTTCGCTGTCTCGTTATTTATCGTAATCTCTGCAGGTGTCAGTGGTGGTAACGATAATAACGAAATAATAATCTTATATAAGATACTGGAGTGTAGAAGGCGAGAATTAACGAGTACACCCTTTGATAATTTGGGGCCAGTTATTGATCGAACAGAATTGAAACTCCGACAATATTCTGAAATATGTCCTGGCCTCAGAAGATCGCATCGCCTGGTTGTGGGAATCACTGTTCACCGTTTCGTAATTTACAGTAATGGTGTGTATCGATATTTATGTCCGCAATTGAACGAGCTGGTGACAATGGTAAACAGGCTTCAGATAGTTTAACAGAGGCTTGAATTGTCATCCTTAGAAGTTAGAGGGAAATGCTGACGTAACTTCATACTCTGACCATTATTCAGAGCCTGATGAAGGCGTTTACCTACATGTACAATCAGATAGTAATACCCGTTCGCCTCCCCGGTCTCTTCATCACTGCTGGGTCACATTTGCTTCATTAAGATGTAGTGGACATAGTTTCATGTATCCGCACAATAATTGATAAAATGCACCTACGTCCGGCGCGTCACATTCAAGAGTCTATGAATCCATAGATGAAACAGAAACAAGAGGGGCAAGCAGACGCTAGTATTTTACTGTGCTGTGACTTACAGACGAACGTAACTGCTCTCGTATCCTTCACAGTGCTTAATAAACTGTACCACGAATTTTGAATCAAACTACGTGATGCTGACGAGAATAACGAGACATCTTGTATAAAACTAGTGCATGCCCGGAAAAATTTGCCGTCCTGACTAATACTGTAGCCTTCCCATCAAAAAATGTTTGCAAATACCATTATCTTCGTTTCCATACCGTTACTGAGCCCACTATGACCAATTCTGACAAAAAAGTCGAAAAAAAAAAAATGATTGTCGCATATTTTCGCGTGTCGTGATTTCGGCATTTTTGCTCCGTTGCGTCGTGTGCGATCGCCATTTTTTTTTTCTGACAATCGCTGGACTTACCCCGTCCTAGAGATCATATAGAAAGAGACTGGATAGCCAATAATTTCAGCTACTCGCTGATTGTTCGGCCGACATGGTGCTATTTTTATGCAAACGCAGCCATTTTTGTACAAACGCCTCACAGCCCGGGTGCCGGCTGACTGTCGATTCGTCTGAAAATACATCCCCTACTTCACCTATTGTGATACATGGTTGCTTGATAGATAAAATGTTGGCTGAAGAGTCACACTATCGTGAACATGACAAAACAGGATACAAAAAGCCAACACTGGCAGACGAAAAAGTACTTCCAAACAGTTTCGGCGACAGTTGTCGACCTCTTCAGTGGATCTACAGACCAAGAGTTGTCCATACTATTTCTGAGAAGCTGCTCATGTGCAAGGTAATCACACTTTTTTTTTCCAACCGCACCGGATGTGACCTCACTTGACACTACACTTCCCGACCTGAGTGAGAGATTACAAGGGGCAGCAAGGACCTGGCCACTAATCCTCTCGGTAGTGGATCTATAGTAGCCGCAGCAAGAAATGAACGCTGTGGTGGGGCAGACGGGATGACCTGGGATTCCCCCACTGTAGCCATATCCACATGTCACCGACCATAGAGGTAGGATGTCACCGACCATCGGCCACCGCTGCAGCCCCGCTCCATGATCCTTACCCTGTGTCTCTGGCTTTCTCTTTCTCTCTCGGTTTCTATATAAACTGGTGTATTTCCGAAACTAATTATGAAATTATTATGACTTTTGTTCCACACCACCACTGAGGTAAAAATCAAGGAGAGTTTTCTGTATAAAGGTTTCCCCCCCCCTTGTCTGAGGGCAGGTCAGTTCTGGCGAGTGTATAATTATAGGTCAGGCGGAGGTATCGGCAAGGCCGCACTCCCCCGCTCATATGCCACATTTAGGAGGGGGGGGAAACCTTTATACAGAAAACTCTCCTTGATTTTTACCTCAGTGGTGGTGTGGAACAAAAGTCATAATAATTTCATAATTAGTTTCGGAAATACACCAGTTTATATAGAAACCGAGAGAGAAAGAGAAAGCCAGAGACACAGGGTAAGGATCATGGAGCGGGGCTGCAGCGGTGGCCGATGGTCGGTGACATGTGGATATGGCTACAGTGGGGGAATCCCAGGTCATCCCGCCTGCCCCACCACAGCGTTCATTTCTCGCTGCGGCTACTATAATTTACACATTCCTTCCATTATGGTTAAAATTATCATCTCTCTATACCTACACCTTCTTCTACCCAACTTTTCTTATAATAAATACATTTGTACAAAGTTTTGCTAGAATTCGATTCTGTGGTAGTTTCCCGAAAAGCTAACATGCACTGCATTGTTTATGTTGCATATCTTGCAAGTATACTTGTGTTCCTTAAGAAATTGCCACTTGTGCTAGATTAACAAATGTTCAAAACGCGCCATAAATTCTCAACAGTAGTTAAATAACTTGGTGATATCTAGCAGCGATCACAGATCTTTATATAAACCTGAGTGGAGCACAGCATATACCCGTTCGCTGCACCAATATGGCGACTGTCCAGTCTCTGGGATCGCTACTCAGACCTAATGCAAAACGAATTAGATCGATATATATTACCGTTCTCTTGAAAGAAACGAACAACCTCACAAACACACACACATATAAACACCTTGACTTTGTTTAGATGTTGGAATGTTGACGGTTAGTGTACAAAAACAGACATTAAATATTCATTTTACACCGATAAATAACGAAGTAGTGAACGGTAACTTTGGAAACTTTGCGATGGTATCTTCACAAGCCAACAAACATCTCGGAATTCTGTCAGAGTTTCACAATTGTTCGACTGAACGGTGTGACACGGTGACTGTGATAACGAGGCGTCTTGTTTAAAGTGAAATGCTGAAAACAGGCGTAATGAACGCAGCGGAATGGAGGCGTGGCAAGGAAGGCCAGCCTATTCCATCCACAGCTGCCCTTTTCTTCTTTCTCCATTATACTACTGGAAATAGAGAAAGGTGAGAAGTGTTAATATTGGGGGTGTGGTTATGAGGGGTAGACCGAGAAAGACATGGGACGAGGTCATGAAGTGTGACCTTAGGGTTAAGGGACTGAACAGGGAGGCTGCAATGGATCGTGCAGCGTGGAGAGCCACCATTAGGTGACCAAGGCCGACACATGCAAGCATGTTGGAGCCTTTAAAAACGAACGAACGAAACGAACGAAATAGAGTTCGGATGACGATGACAACATTCCCATAAAAGAGTGGTAAATGGGGTTAAGATAATGATGATGATGATGATGATGATGACTTCCTCATTAACTTGAGCGAAATGAGTTAAAACGATGATAACGGACTCTTCCCATTCATCTTACAAGTGGTGAAGCTTTGCACCCTGAGTGGAGCAACTGCGGCGTCCACCTGGGAGCCAAACCTACTCATATTTCTCTACACTTCACCGTGGGAAGGCTCCTGATCCGACCCTGGTGGGTCGTTATCAACCACAAAGGGGCGCCGGGTCTCTACACTGTGTATTTATTATAGGACGACCCCACAAAAGAAGCTGCAACCTGCAGTTGACGGGACTGTTCGGCCAGACAGACCGGGGTTAACTAACGACAACAACCACGACAGCGACATATTTTGTGCCGCCTTGCTGCCGACAGACAATTTATTCAGCTTTTGAGAGACTTCGAGCTAGAGGGCTAGAGAGGGCAAGAGTGAAATAAAAAAACGTCATCTTATGGACGACACTTGGTCACTCCCACTACTTGATATTAGACTGTGGTTGCGTGATATTCGATGAGCCTAAGTTAGAAGGTAGGATGGAGTCTCCTAAGATACCAGGCAAATCAGACCTCCAATCTGGCTATATTTGGCCATCAACTAAGCTGAAAACGGTTAGTGATCTTAGACAGGTTAGAAGAAACGCACTATAGTAGGAAATTTGGTTAAGATAATTTTGTTAACGACGACTGTTCTAGTAACGCCTTTCAATTGTGTACAATTTTTAGCTCACCACGTCGCTTACAAAAGCACAATACGTTTGTTACTGAAAAAAATAAAAATAAAAACAAGAGTGGGGTACCAGATTTTCACAGGCATTATCTCTTACTTGATTTCACTTTCATGCTCTCACTCGTCCATGTCAACTTAGTATTCTGTGTAGGCTACAGTCCAGCAATTGTTGGACGGAATACATGAAGAAAATCCGATCTCTTCTCATGAAAAACAGAGCTAGATAACTGTTCATCTGTAGTTTTCATGGTCTAGCTAACGCTAGATGGATTTATTCAGCGAAGAAAGTCAGAGGAGGTTGAGTGGATTAATAACGGTGCCATTGGCTTTCACATGGTTGGAACATGTGTAGTATTCTGTTCCAGCCAACGCCAGACGATTTTATTAAGCTTTGAAAGGGTCAGAACTGATAGTCTTCTCATGGTCAGGAAAACTCTGACACTCTATCCTAGCTAACGCCAGGCGATTGTATTCAGCAGAGTAAGGCAAATGAGCCGAAGTGTTAAGGTACGGACAGGCTGCGAGTTTCTTGTAACTGTTAATAATTTTAGATTTCTGCTTAACACTTTCAGTACGATGACTACTTTTTTTGTGTGTGTGTGCCGCCAATCTATAATGGTCACTTAATGAGATACCCCGCAAAGTGAAGGAGCTACAATGTCTCATTAACACGTTAGTCCCTTCAGTCAAATGGCATTTTCTGTTTTATCTTGCTTCTACACGATCTTTTTTGTATGTTTATTTGTTTAGATGAAGCGTCCTGTCGTCTTATTTTAAATTAATTAATGAAAGCTGTAAGTAACTCCTATACTAAACAAAGATTTCCCTAACCTAAGAAGAGAAGTCTCAGTAACAATAATATACTGAAAATGAAACAAAAGCATTCGGCTAATCACCCGCCAAAATATTTCGTAAACTAAGGTACAAGATACCTACAAACCAAATCTGAAGAAAATTCGCAACATTCTACGGATTTCAGTCACAGCATTCCACAAAAAGCCAATCCCTATTAAAAAAAAAAAAAAAAAAAAAATGGGGCGGCTGGCAAGCGGTTGTCTTTGATCGAATCCCTGCCAAAAATGAATCTCTTCTGCACATCCACATAGTTGCTATTTCCTGGAGGCTTGGTAAAAATTCGTCCACAACTTTTCGAGATATTTGGGCAACACACACACACACACACACACACACACACACACACACACACACACACACACACACACACACACACACACACACACACACACACACACACACACACACACAAACTATATTGTCTCGCCTTGCTAGAGACGGGCGATAAAAATACATCAGTGTAAAATGGGGACGACTTACCTATTTTTCTGTTGCAAACGACACAAGTTTTTAATCACTGCTGAGGGTTACCAGTCTATCTCGATTTAATCTCTTCAATTCGAAGACTCATTTCTACACTTTATAAAGGGAACTTTTATTTTTCTCTCTTCGGGGTGTCAAAGCTGGTGATTGTTTGCTCGTCCTACCAACGCTTGTTGCCAGGGCCTGAATCTTTTGTTTCTCTGTTGATTGGCATGAAATAGCGTACACGTAACTTAACTCCGGTTTTTTGCGGCACCTTTCTCAGATAATTGATTAGGACCTTTAATATGATTTTACTACCCAAAACTAAAAATGAGCAGTCACTAATAGCGGGCGCACAACCACCAGGCACCAGAACAACCATGCCAGTTCAGGCATGCTTCCTAACCGGATTTGATTGCAGTTGTATGTAGCTTATTTGAATCAAACACACCTTCAGCCCCGTACGTTCTGTGATTCATTCTTTTTATGTAAGTTACAAATAATATTAATAATAATAATAATAATGATATGTATTTACATATAAAACGCAAACTTCGGGAAATGTCGCATGTTGGAAAAGTTACCTCTCTAGTTTTATTATATTCTTTCTATCTCCTGACGATATTGTTGACTTTAGGAGACACTTGGAGCCGCATGGGTTAGGTACAGCCTTCATGGATCTTTTCACTGGCAGAGGCCCCTAAATGTTGAATCAGTGTCTCTTAGGGCACTAAGAATCTGTTTTACTGCAATCCTGTGTGTATGTGTGTGTGTGTGTGTGTGTGTGTGTGTGTGTGTGTGTGTGTGTGTGTGTGTGTGTGTGTGTGTGTGTGATCAGAGAGAGAGAGAGAGAGAGAGAGAGAGAGAGGCGGGGTTAGATTGTGAGTGATGTACCGATATGTGATAGACTCTGGACATTGACGTAACAAACCACTCCCTGAGGCCCAGTAATCCTCCTGAGTGCCACACACTTTCACATGTCACCACTTTGGCGCCATAACCCACCGCTAATATTGAGTACACGCTAGGACAGTCTCATTAAGCACTTGGGCAATGGTATCAGAGGCGATGTTTTTGTGTAATGTTTGTGAGTCTTGTGGAAGATTGGTGGAGACGATTTTAAGCAAATTGAGACTGTTCCTTTCCCAAGCCATGGAATCCAACACGCTTTCGACCAGTACTGTGCATCACTTTTCTTACAAGTTCAGTACTCTCTCTCTCGTTGTGTTTCCTGTTGTCGAGATTTCTGTGTGTGTTAGGAACTGTCAAAAAGAATACTTCCTACCTTCTTCTGAGCCTTTAGGTCTTTCTCTAGGACAACGCCTTTTTTTTTCTCTCCATCTCCAAATGAATGTATGATGGCCAGTGTAAAAGTGACTTCTGGAAATGGAATAGTTAAACATAATTTTTACTAACACTTTCATAGCTAGGGAGCTGTTAAAAATTGTCTGGTAGTACCAAGAATAGTCTATCAAGTGCATTCGTCAACCTTGTAGCCTGTGACGGGATGAGATGGAAATTTGATGGAAGGTGGGGTTGAGGCAGGAAAATGTATTCAGTGAAGCCGGATGTTGTAGACTTAGTGGTCTGAGTGCAGTGAAGGTTTATTTTAAAATATCCTCCAAGAATGAAAGAGTCGAAAGGGATGGGAATGGAAGAAATGGGAGTGAGGGAAAAGAAATGGCTGGGATACTGGATTTCTGGTCGGAGTGGGGAGGAGCCATGAGAATATCCCCTGAGAAAATGGGTGCTGTTAAAATTAATAGTATGGGGTCTCTTTCAAAATATTTTCCAACAACAAAAACAATAGAAATTCGCGTTCCCAGCGTCTTGCGACACAGGCAGAAACGACTTCATTATACTGCAGTGGTTAATAATGGCAAGAGCTCGAGTGATTTAAAGGTTTGAAGCTTCTCCAGGATTTTTCCTATTATTAAAAATCTCTGGAATCTCTGGGTGGCAAAGAAAGAAACATACCTTCCACATTTGATGTTTGATAGAGATGTCTGTGTGGGTGGACTGATAGAGGAAGCGGCCATAGTGGAATGAGGGCGAGTGAAGCTACTATCACATTCGACTGGATATCTTTTAATTACTGAGATATATTTAAAGCCTTGAATTAATTATTAAACTGTGAATACAGTTGAACTAGGTGCATCATTACAAGCAGTAGCAGCAGCAGCAGCAGCAGCATCGTCATCCTCATCCAGTCCTATAGATCAGGAGGGTACGAAGCTGCACAGGTATAATTCATCCGTCTGTGTAATGCACGGAACAGTGGAACAAAAGAGAGCGATATCTATTTTAACTGTTGTTCTTTTGTTATCATAGTCTTTGTGTATTTTGTAGATGGTCAGAAAGAGAATGCGGTTGTGGAGCGAGGCGAAGGTGAGAGAGGGTGCAAAGATGAGAGAGAAAATGAGACAGAGAAAATTCAAGGGTGAGAGATGGTACGAGAGTAAGAGAGAGGATGCAAAGATGAGAGAGAAGATGCAATGGTGATAGAGATCTTGTGAGGATGTGAGATAAGACGCAATGGTAAGAGAGAGGGTGTGAGGATGGGAGGGTAGGTGCAAGAGTGAGAGGGGATGGGAGGGTGAAGGAGATGATGCAAGAGTGATATGGGGTGCGAAATAAGATACAAGGGTAAGAAAGAGGGTGTAAGGATGAGAAGAAGGTGCAAGAGTGAGAGGGGATACGAAGGTGATACACATAGTAGGAGAGGGAGCGAGGAGGAGCGAGGCTGAGAGAAGAAGCGAGGATAAGAGACAGAGTGTGAAGGTGTGAGAGATCTGAAGGCGAGAAAGGGTGCGAGATTGAGAGATGGGGCGAAGGTGAGAGAGAGAGTGCAAAGATGAGAAACAAGGTGCGAAGGTGAGAGACGGGGTGCAAAGGTGAGAGAGAGAGAGAGAGAGAGAGAGAGAGAGAGAGAGAGAGAGAGAGAGAGAGAGAGAGGTGCGAAGATGAGAGGGAAGGAGGAAAAGGTGGAAGAGAGGGTGCGCAGGTGAGAGACAAGGTGAGAGAGAAGGTGCGGAGGTGAGAGACGGTGCAAAGGTGAGGGAGAAGGTGCGAAGGTGAAAGAGGAGGTGTAAAAGGTGAGAGAGAGAGAGAGAGAGAGAGAGAGAGAGAGAGAGAGAGAACCTGAAGAAGGTGAGAGGTGGAAAAAGTGAGAGAGACCGTGGAAAAGATGAGAGAATTGTGCAAGGGTGAGGCAGAGGGTGCAATGGTGAGCGAGAAAAGGTGCAAAGGTGAAAGAGCGAATGCAAAGGTGAGAAAGGTGAGAGGGAGGGTGCAGATGTGAGAGGGAAGGTGCGAAGGCGTAAGAGAAGGTGCGAAGGTGAGAGTGGGGGTGCGAAGGCAAGAGAGGAGGTCCGAGGGTGAGAGAGAGTGAAAGAGTAGGTGCGAAGGTGAGAGAGAAGGTGCGAGGGTGGGAGAGAAGGTGCGAGGATGCAGTGGCTTCAGGTGGTAGGCGTGAGAGAGAAACTACAGTGAAAACCTGCCAGGTGAGAAATGCAATCGACCGACTTCTTCAATGGCGCTCCTGCTCAATGGCGGCCCGTCCTCAATGCCACCCCAGTCCTCATCAACTTGGGGAGCGTACCCCAGGGTGACTTTTGTTTCCCACCTCTGTTTCTGTCTGACGCTACTGCTGGTGGTGTCTGTGAGTGGGAGTCAGAATGCCGTCAGAAGGAAAGATCTCAAAGGCGCCTTTCACTGTGTTCATGCCGCCGCCGCCGCCGCTCTTCTTTAACGGAAGCTTCCATTGTGTTACATTACGGCGGCAGAATAATCCATAAAGCACCAGAGTTGCCACACTTCACAAGACCAAAGGCAGTATTCACAGCAGCGCTGGAAACTTCGTAGCGCATTTCCCCTTGCGATTTAATATACACACCAACACCTTACTATTCTATGTTATTCATATATTTCTATTAATTTAATAGCTGGGTGCTGGAGAAGGCCTGCATCGCGCTGTGGCACTTACATAAATGGAGTGCTCCTCTGTCTGTTTATGCAAACAGCCTCCAACTCCCTCCGGATCCATTGAAATGGAGACGGTGAACTGCAGGAGGGGGTCAGCTTCAGACTGCAGTCCATTGGGTTCACATTCAGATGAACTTTAGGTTACATCTCCTACTACGATCTAGATGGTTTGCATCAACAAGAGGAAAAAAAAGATGTAAAATGCAAATTAAATCGGTGAGGCAAAGTCCCATGCCTCCTATGCCACATAAAACAGGGTTCTAAAACACCATCTGTAATTCTTTGTTTTATATCGTGTATTTTGCAAGGACACCATCACGGACCTAAACTGGTTACTTATCCTTGGATGCACTGGATACTGTTATGCAAGAGAACGAACCAGTGATTGAAAACCTTCTAAACTTATCCCTCCCAAGGAAAGATGAAAGATAAAAGAAAGCCAGTATTACAATCCGTTCATTTCGATATGCCTGTACATACTGCGTTTTCAGGACAGGCTGTCAAAGAAACAAAGGGAGACAATTGCAGAGTTGATCAACTGTTTTTATATATAAACGACTGAGAATTCTCGTGAATATTTTGCATTAACAAGGGAGGAGGGGGGGAGAATGAGTGTAGTGCAGCTAAATGGGTGCTGCGTTCCTGCTTCTATATCATGGCGTTTATCAGTGACCGTAGGTAAACAGAACATGGGGATTTTTTTTTTATCTGTCCGACTTTGACCATAGAGTTTACAGACCGTCCCCCAGTGCTTAGCAATTCTCCTACATGTCACATACCTTCAACCTTCACATGTCGTCACCCATCCAGTCGTTTCCGCTCTTTTACCGGAACAGCGATGGGCACATGTGCATCATAACACTATTCTTTCTTTCTTTCCAGTTTTATTCCCTTATCCCTCCACCGTACTAATTAACTGTGTGAGAAAACTTGGTGCGGGTTAATGTAAAATAAGCTGCACGGCAGGCTTCATAATTAGGGCCAGCTGGCTGTGTGGGCGTCATAGGCTTCCAATGTCCGATATTCATGAAATCATCACCGCTTTACCTGATTTTAAACAGTAGAAGTGTTACCATCTCTGAGGGGGAAACAAGTCAGACAACGATTTTTTATACAGTTTTCAGTACAGACCAAGTCAATCTTTTCTTAACACACTCTGTAGTTCAGAGCTTAGTAAATGAGTACATTACTCCATAACCATTGTTAATAAAGGAAGACTTGACAAAATCTCTAGATGTACACAAACAGTTGACCATAAATGTACCACAGTGCTAAGCAAGATGAAACACCACAGTGGTAAGCAGGGTAAAACACTAAAATCACTATCTACCCAGAAAGATTCCTGCACGGTCAAAAGCCATGTTCTGCACATTTAGTTGATATTCTGTGAAAACCTGTCACTGAATTTGTACACTTATCAAAAAATTGTCAGTGCACACCACGCAAAGCAGTCTGACGCCACACAATCGCAGATGAGTTTACCCCGCGTTGATAAACTCCATGGATGCCATATAGCGCTTGCTTGACATTTCCAAGTCATCACTGCCAACATATGCACATGCAGGTAATAATATATCAACCACATCGAATTATCGCTAGCTGTACTGATCATTTAGGATACCATCGGACCCCTAGCGAGCGTTACTTATTTGATGGACTTTTCTTTTTTTATTGAGGAGGGGGTTGTGGTAGGATGAGGCGACCATCATCCTTTCACTCGATGTAGTGCTGCATTCGGGTAGCTACACGGACTGACAGGTCATGATTTTTTTTTTTATTTATTTTTTTTAGTGGAAAAGAGGGAAGGAAGAGAAGGAGTGGGAAGGGGAAGATGAAAGGTTACAAAATAAGAAGTTAGAGTGGACAGATGGTGCGCCAACCACTTTGCTGTTATTGCAAGCAGATGTGGCACATAAGCAAGCAGATGTGGCACATAAGGATTGACGCCTTGGGTGGCTGGGGTGCATTCATAGTGCCGCTCAGGGTGCAGCAAATGATCCCTCACCAAAAATGCCAAGACTGAATGGCCAGGCCGTGGACCCTGCGCTGCTGATGAGACAGTCAAGAACTAAACGATGCATGGAAAGTTTAAATGAACGTTATTTCTATCCCCTTCGGTTCAAAAGGCCTCTCCTAAATGCCATAAAGTCGTCTGGCGGTAGTGGTGACGATCCCGCCTCCCTAATCATTTGTGCTCATGTGTGAAGTGTCATGGCATCATATTAGTCACATTAGAGATTGTCTACACTCTCTCTCTCTCTCTCTCTCTCTCTCTCTCTCTCTCTCTCTCTCTCTCTCTCTCTCTCTCTCTCTCTCTCTCTCTCTCCTATCGCCATTATTCTGGCCAGTGTTATACTGACCTCTCTGCTTGCATTCTACATTCTGCCCCATTACAGTGAACACTCAGCACTCCTTTTGCGACACACACTCACACCTTTTCTGTGCAGCTCCCTAATACAACCTTCACCTTGCAAGCACTTGGTCAACTCTGGAACTGTCTTTTTCAGTCTGCCTTTCCCACTGTCTATAGTCTCCAGCCTTTTAAATCCAGTGTGTCTAGGCTTCTTAAAATGAGTAAATCTTACATTCGGATTTTTTTTTTTTAGTGTCAATACTGCAATTTAAATAATGAATAAACCCTTCAGTACGATGAAATCTTCAGTTTTATCCTTGTTACCGCCAGATGGTCTCATTCAACTTAGAGGGTAATTTATCGGTCAGAGGTCAGTAACAATTTCCACTGCCCTTCACGCCATCCTACTTACCGTACTTAATGCTCGCTGCCGCACAACACATATGGCACGGGAGAGTGAGAGGCAGGAGAGGGTGGAAGGAGAAATTTAGTAAGAGGATGGGGTTGGACGCGAGCGAAACAGGAGAGTGATAGTGAAAGAAGAGAGAGAGAGGAGAGTGACAAGGGAGTAAAAATGATAGTGAAAGGGACAGGATAGTGAGAGTGACAGACAGGAGAGTGAGAGGAGCAGAGAGAGACAGGAAGAAGAGTAGGAATGAAAATGAGAGGAGAAGGAGAGCTACAGCAAAAAGAGAATGAAAGAGGAACAGGAAAGTGAGATTGGCAGAAGAGTGACAATGGGAGTAGCAGGAGTGCAAGGAACGGAAAGCAGGTGGGTTAGTATAAAGAAACAGGAGAATGAGAGAGAGGGAAAGTGAAAGAATCAAAAGAGTGAGCGTGAGAGGAGCAGTAAGGTGAGAGTGAGTGAGAGTGGCGTGAGAGGAGCAGTAAGGTGAGAGTGAGTGAGAGTGGCGTGAGAGTGAGGGAAGCAGGAGGATGGCGTGACCAAGCACACATTACCCTTGTAGTTTGTTTACGGTGTTAACAAACCTTGCAGCTTCCACCAGATTAGTTACCATTGCCCCCCGTCCCACCACCCTTTGGCTGCCACAATATCTTCCTTTCTCAGTCTTCTTCTTTACTCATGCCTATTCCTACCTAGAATTAAAATAGGGGCCTACAGTAATTCGACGCTTTTTATGCATAAAGTAAGAGGAAAAAGCTACAACCCGCAAAAGTTGCTCATCCCAGGAAGAAGAGAACAAAAGAGACCCAAAATTCAGATTAGTTCTTTGCGAGATGCTGGACATTGGGTTTGGAAGACTGGAGGTCAGAGGCAGAGGGAAAGACATATTAAAGAGAACATAATTCTTAGCTGACCAGTTGAATTCGTGAAGGAATGAAAGTGTGTCAATTAAATCCTGCCTTACGTAACTGGATATAAAAGAGGTGAGAGAGCAGCGCACCCGTCGTAATGGGAAATGGATGCAAGCATATTGTTCAGAAGAGCAGTGACCATTGAAATTTCTATAGTAGAAAGGAGAATATGCAGCACTGATTTAAAAAGAAAGAAAGAGAGAGAGAGAGAGAGAGAGAGAGAGAGAGAGAGATTGAATGGGTTAATAAGAAAAGGGGAGTTGATAAAACGAGTTGATAAAACGAAAATCCTTTGCCACCACCCAGTTCATAGGATCTGAGTGAGGCAAGCCCTCCCAATTATGAGGGCAGTACTCCGAGCAAGGGAAAGTAAGACCTCTGTACATAGTGAGCAGTTTCACAAGGCAGAGAAGTACGGAGGTTGTTTATCACACCCAGTCTCTGGGAAGTGAATATTGCAAAGGAAGTACCGAGATTTTCCTTAGATCCCTAAGATAGCTACCCCAGGGATATTATAATGTGATGAAGAACTGGGTTGTATACTGCTGAACATTATGGGATATTCATGTGGAAGATTTTAACAGGTTGAAAGATGGATGACCTGAGGCTTTAATGCATTAAGTTAACAAGGTTCTTTATACTCCTGACAGAAATAATAGACAAATCAGAAAACAGGTGCGCCACAGCCTCATCTCGTAGCTGTCTGAGTAATTGTTATTATGGACGTTGTGATAAGTGGGTGGAGAAGTGATGGGTGGAGTCATCAGCACATGAGTGGATTGGGATATTCAGATCACTGATGAAAAGGAGGAAGAAAAAAAAAGAGTGAATGTGCAGACCCCTGACGAACTCCACTACTGATAGTTTTGGAAGAACAGTGGCCATCTACACCAGCAGCTACAGAGCGGCCAGGAAGGAGGTAAGAGATGAAACAGAAGAGAGGAGAGAAACCATAAGACAGCAGCTTCAACCCCAAAGATCTGTGCCACACTTTGTCGAAAGCCTTTCGGATGTCCAGTGCAATGGTAAAGGATTGGCTGATGTTCAGAAAGGAGGATGACCATGGGTCTGAAAGAAATGTGAGATTACCAGTGGATCGTCGATGAAGAAACCTTTACTAACTGTCAGAATGAAGTGGAAAGGAGCTTTGAAATCATCCTATTGAGGAGAAATTCAAAAGATTCTGCACTTGCAAGAGATTAAAGCAATTTGGCGATAACTAGGGAGTTGAGGACGGTCATTCTTCTTTAGAACGGAGAGAATGAGAGTAACCTTCTTGTTAGAAAGAAAGGTGCAAATTGACAGTAGAAAGCACAAGAATTTACTTTGACAGGATTTTAGCATGGAAGCACAGTTTTTGAGAACAAAAGAGACCCCAGTCAGGATCATATGCCTTTCTAGAAATGAGGCCAGAGAGGGCAGAAAATACATCATCTGGAGACATTTTAATTACAAGCTTGAGAGAGTTAGATGGAGGGAAAGATGAAAGAATAGCACCAAAATCGTTTAAGGTGGAATGAGAGGCAAAAGTTTGTGCCGAAGTTTTAGTTTTTCAGTAGGGGAAACGGCAACATGATGCCATCAGATCGAAAAAGAGGCAGGAAAGTGAAAAAGTAAATTTAAAGCAAGAGGGAACGATAAGATTTAGAGAGTTCAGAACATCTGGAACGGATGTGGTTATTTTTGGCAAGTCATAAGTTAGTATGGCAGAAATGTGAGACTTAAAAAATGGGTGAAAGGGCGGCGCACTCGTCGAAATAGGGAATGGATGCAAGCAGTTCTGAAAACAGTGATCACTGAAACAGAGATGGCAGAGGGGAAACTTATGCAGCATCACGGCGAAGAGAGAGAGAGTTTAACTGAGTCAGTAAAGCAAAGGGGGGAGGGGTGATGAGATGAAAACCTGTCTCCACCTTCTTTAGGGTATCAGAGTGTGGCGATCCCACCCTCCACACCCGACAGGAGTCCAGGAGTCCAAGCAGGAGTTATCCGTATATATTCTGTTTATTTTCCTATATCAGATTTGAGAAGCTTCAGTCAGCTTTACGGAATGTCGATGATTTCAGTCATATCGATTATTTTGTGGAGTCTGCTGCTCTATATAGTTACCTACGCATTTCAGACATTTGCATTTCCAGTTAATTAAAAAAGAATGCTTTGTTTAATACATGTCATATCTCTGAGCATTATTAAGGAGGATAGTTATTTTTTAAGCCCCAGTTTTCCCCAATAATACGATAAGCAACAGTCGAATTTACATCCAGGTCCCTCAGCAATTGTATTGTTCGGCACATTTCCAATTGCATTCATTGTTTATTTACATGAGAGTCCAAGGCCCAGCACTACGGCAGTTGCAACACTTATTTACAAAAGTTCTTTTTTAAAAGGGCATTAAAATAAACAAATGGTGCGAACAGATTTTTTTTCCTTTTTTCTTCCAAAACTCTCTCGTTACCGTTACTGATACACACACACACACACACAAAAAAAAAAAAATAGTCGCCTGAGTTGTACATTCCAATAATCACTAAGCATAAATAAGCTCATCACCATTACTGCAAGTGAAACTGTACAGGAAAATTTTGAATGCTTTTTTTTTTTTTCGGGTGAAGCACAGTAGGTGAATATCTCCTTGTTCCGTAAACAGGTTTTATAAGATATTATCAAGGTAGTTAAATTAGTTTACCAACTCCATTACCTCCTCTCTTTTAAAGTTAAAACAGATTAATACCTATCGACTACACAATATGTCATTAAGGCTGATAACCAGTGCATTCTTTTTTTTTCTTTTTTCCTTTTTTTAATGGCAGGTTCTGCTACCCCCACATCCTTCCCTTCCCTTCCCTTCCATAATTCCTGACGGAATTTACGTTGGGAATAAAAAAATCTAGAGGGTTGCGTGAATACTGAAATCAGTACAGTATTTCACTATCACACCCGCACGTCATAGCCTACTGGCAGTACAAATTAGCAATATACATGATCAAAGTACCAGTGTATTTCATCACCATATCTCAAAAAAGTTCGTATATAATATAACACAGCGAGTGTTCCATTCTGGTAAAAGTCCCAAATATACCCAGGGTTTGAGGGTGAATCCAGGAATATTTCTTTGCTGGTGTTGTATCACTTTCCATCGTTGTTAGCATTTGACATCTCTTTTTCTTCCTGACACCTAAATAACATATGACAGTTTTTATATGCAGTAATTTTAAAGTATATAACCAAAAATGAGAAGGTGTGGACTTGGACTGGACACTTATTTACTTTATATATATATATATATATATATATATATATATATATATATATATATATATATATATATATATATATATATATATATATATATATATATATATATATTACTTATTTAGTTACTGTATAGTCAGCCAAGGATGATTTGTATAGTAAATGTACGGGAGAAACAAACCTAACAGCCACAAAAGATGCAATCTTCATATGTAAAGGACACCACTGTCAGTTTCAAAAACAATGGGTGCTGCCATAGCGGTCCAGCCAACACCCTTGAATCCGCCCATGGAGTTTCGTCTGATTTAGTACGACACTAATGCTCATATGAAAGTCAGTTGTGACAAGTCAGACAAATATGAGGTGGCTGTGCATTTGTAGCTTACAAATCGTTCTGTGATATTTGTAGTATAATTACTTACATCAGTCAGTACAAGTAAATATATTATTATAATATTCTTAGTCAAGGAGCATGGCGGCTCAGTGGTAGAGCGCCTGACACGAGACCGAAGAGTCCTAAGTTCGCGCCGCGCTCGTGTAAGCTGCCTTGCCGGAAGAGATGGCGCTCTCCTGTCACCTAACTTGTAGCAGCCGTGGCTCAGTGAGTTAGGGTGCTCTGACCGAAGGGTCGGAGGTTCGAGTCCACCCATGGGTCACTGGTAGACATCAGGAAGGGCATCCGGTCATAAAGTGCTACACGCTGCAAAACCAAAATGTCCTCTGCCCTGGGGCAACGCCTTACCCCTTATCGAAAAAAAAAGGGGATGGGGGGACACGGCGTAAAACTCAAGAAAAAAAAAGTCAAGTATCATTTCCCATTATACTGCGGCTCAATCGGTAGAGAGGTGGCCTGCAGTCCTACCGGACCCAGGTTCAAATCCCCGCTGGGGCAGGGAACAGTTTAAGGATCTGAATTTCATAAAATCAAACTTTACTGATCTACCAGAAGACCAGCCGACATGTCGTAAAAATACCCCGACTAATACCAATACACCAGTCCTGTATGAGACAGCCCTAGCATGTATTCAGTATGGACGGTGGGTGTTAGCGCCAAAGTGGTGACATGTAGAGAGAAGTATGGTATGTAGGAGGACTACTGGGCCTTGAGAGCAGGCTGTGAAGCCTATGCCCAGAGTTGGACACATAAAAAAAAAAAATCATTTCGTAAACAGGAGACAGCAGGCAACTCACCTAATACCATGCAACCAACCCAGTGCAATGACGATTGCAACTATACATCATCATAGCCATTCACCTCTTGCACCCTCGAACAAAAATGTATTTTTTGTATTGTGCACAGATAGGCTGCTCAATGGCCGTTGGTTGTACAGTTGTACAAAAAAGTATCGTTACTCAGGGGTCTGATAGAAACGAAAACGAACACAACAATGGCTGCTATCTCCGAAGGGTTGGTACCTTATTTCAAAAGCCATCATCGTTTGTCATGTTGTTTCGCGCAAAATTGTAACGATACTTTTTGTACAGCTGTACCTTATGTTGGTAGTCCTGCGTCCGTAACGAGGCTATAGATCGCTTGCCAACGACCTCTGTCCAATGTGCGGCCTGTTATTAATCCATTCAACCTGAGGACGTCATTTTCGTTTTCTTGTTGCCGGTAAGCAATTTCATTCAGTTCTGGAGAGACTTCTCGAGCATAGGGGTTACATGTAGACTTCACCAGTACCATCAGTAGCAGGTATTTTCCCTAAGTTAAATAAAAACATATGGAAGTAGCAAGGACACAAGTCAAGAGTGAGAGCAGTGGAAATGAGTTATTTAAGAGGAGCTTGTGGAGTCACGTGGAGAGACAGGCTGACGAATGAGGATATAAAGGAGCGTTGTGGTGTTGATGTGGATGTGATAGGAAGCGTTGTGAGGAACACACTGAGGTGGTTTGGCCATGTGGAGAGGATGGAGGGTGAAAGACTGACGAAGAGAGTGTATGTGAGTGAGGTGGAGGGTGGAAGAGGGAAGGGGAGACCGAGGATGAGATGGAGGGATGGGGTGGAGAGGTATATGAGAGAGGGGGGTGTGAGTTGGGAGCAGGGTAGTGAAATGGCGGGGGACAGGGCGACTTGGAGGCGATTTGTTTGTGGCCACCCCAAACGGGATTGAGGCGTCTGGCAATAGATAGATAGATAGATAGAAGAATAAACTGATGAAATACGTTATCGGATTGGAAGGAATAAGTATTGTTATTAAATGCATCTTAAAATATTCTGTCATGGAGAAGGGTGGTAATAGTTCTGAATATCACCTGCGAAGTTTCCCTGGTGGATGTCATTGGCCATGACGGTGATGTCCGATATAGCAGTCAACACCGCGTGGGTATAATATGTTCCATCAGCTGAGTGAGTCACAAGTATCGAAACATTCATGATATGGTGACAACGGAAGGGGGGAAGGTTGTGTATTTAATTAGGACGTCATGAGTGCAGCATTATTCACATCAGTACGAGACTCCTCTTGACTGAATACAATCGTTTGGTGGCAGTCACAGTGGAATGCAACGACCGCCGTTTTTTAAAAGGAATTTTGTTAGTTCAGTTTCTAAGCTCCAAGTTCGTGAATTCCTTCCTGGGTTGTATGAAATCGTCTGGTGTTTGAGAGCGTGTAAAAAGTCGTCATCGTAATGAAAAAGTTGATGCATAATCAGCGTACAATCCATGAAAGATTAGTATCTTGCACTATCTAATCTTACATTCTGTACTGTTTAACATATTCCTAAATGTAAACTTTACCTCCTGTTCAGGACTGTATATCACAATAAGCTTCAGCTTCATATATCGTCAGTTAATGTATCTGGCCTTATAAATACTTAGCACTCCACACCTGTGTGGTGAACTACTCTCTTTCGTTTCTTTCTTCTTACTTTCGAAATGCCTTTTCATCTTGGCGCCATGCCTTTATTTCTCACCACTTCGATTCAGATTTATCACAGTTATTCCTTGGACCAGTGGCCCCTGATGTTTATGGCTTTTAAAGAGATTTATGAGGTCAAACGTCAAACCATATAGACACGCAGATTTTGAGATCCTTTGTTTTTACATGTTCAGTAATTATCATGGCATCTGCACAAAACCATGTTAGTGTGCTGTAAGTGTGAAGAAAGCACCTTGCATTCCCTTGGGAATGTTTTCAGTCCTCTTAAAGAATTTTGGTGCTGGAGCGGATTGCTGTCACATGGTGGCACCAATATGACCAGTCGGTGTAGCTGCCCGGTTATACCACTGAGCTCTATAATATGGAGGGGCTTTCTCCGCAGGGGGCGTGTGACTTTGGCCGCCATATTGAAACACTGTACCCGTCGCCTCTACCGTGGTAACGCAATTGGAACACTGTTCTTAGCCTGCTGTCCCTGTTTCGCTGTTGCTTCCATAAGCTGCGTACTGGGCCATAGCACTGTATTTTAGCGGCGCAGTGGACAATGGCATTATATTTGCCGGATTCATCGGCTGATTTAAAAAGACGCAAGCGTCAGGTGTGGTGCATAAACATCATCAGCCCCGCCCTGGGCCCCTGGCGGCGGCCACACAGACTACACAGCACTACCCATGAGAAATTCCCTCCATATGATAGAGCTCAGTGGGCTATACAAATACCCCTCAGTCCATTCCTGTTTCTCGAAAAAATGATGGTGGACCGCAGAAAAAGGGCAGATTTGGCCTGCAGTTCACTGGGTTCACGTTTCATATCAGCCTGGGCAACAAGAGCAGTAACAACAAATGCAACAACAATAACAACAACGATCACGGTATGTTGGCTGAAATATAACAGTACGATGTACCGCTGCCACAGAATCCTGTACAGCCAAATTTTGCCACACGAGCACGTGGCGTACTTGGTGCTGCAATGGTAGCTTATCCAGTTCACAAGTGGAAGACCACAGGTTCAGTTCTCGGTCCGTCAGATTGTTGGACATTTTTTTTTTTTTTTGCACCCTGTCCTTCTTCACTGAGTAGCACCACTGAGGACCTGGATGAAAATTCGATTATTACATCACGAATTCTCGGGGAAGACTGGCACTTAACAAAACGTGATTATAAGTTGTAATTAACCTTGTGCAGACAACAGGTATAGGTAATAAGGTGTCTTCTTCCCATGCATTCCAACATTGCCGAGATTTTACGAACACCAACCAGTAAACACCTTACAATAGAAATCACTGTTTCCACCCTCCACTCTACCTTTTTTTTTTTTTTTTTTTAACCATGCACAGCATGTAATATTATATAAAACACAATGTTTACAGTCACACCAACAGTATGAATGAAAACGAAAAATTATATATATAAATTCAGTGGAAAATATTCAGGCGTTGTTATTATTATTATTATTATTATTATTATTATTATTATTATTATTATTATTTATCCTGTGCAGCCCCATCGTATTAATATTATGAAGAGCACTTATGCAGCCTATCATTTAACTCATTCATTCTGATGATTGTTTTTTTGTCTGCGTTTCTGCTTATTCCTACTATCTCCAGATGATTTTATACAACTTTGGAGAGAGTTTGTTGTACTAAAGGGGCTACATAAGGTTTTATCTCTCACCTAAAGTTTGAAAAGTATCTCCTAACCTCGATATACTTGTCTGAAGGGAGCACTGATAAAATACAGCAATCCTCGCAGTGGCGTTCTGAACACGCCCAGTTCGATGACGTGTTTTTTATTTCTCTTCCTTTACACAGTTTCACTCAGCTTGGGAAGTGAAATCAGGTTATGAAAGGGTTAATTGAGACTTTCAAACTCCGTTTCTATTAATGGTCTCATACATACACTTAACAGTATCATCTGGTGGTCGCTAGAATAAAACATGTCACCGCTATAAGGCAGTATTCTAAATGATTTTGTGGTTTCGTAAAGACCTCTCAGAAAGAAAGTGACGCTTTTTCCCATAAAAATTTATACTCCCGCCTCCCTGTCATGCTCTAACACCAAGCCTAACCCCCTTGCCCCTCTGAAACATTACGTAACAACTCTGAACCCCCCTCCCCTTGTGTATTCGCACCAGCATGGGAATGGTAAACAGAGGTGAGCAAGATCCTGAAATTTGCACCTAAGTTCGAATTTTCATCGTTTTTTGAGAGTTTCCACAGTACATATATTACAAAAACGAGGATGTGGTAGCCACGTTCATTGTATTTGGTGCCGATGCCGTTAGTAACAGGCTCGTCTTGTTTATTAATGGTACCCTAAAGCCTCCTCCTTGGCGATTTGTGTTGCACATTACCCTTGAATTTCGCCTTGCATGTTACTGATGTAAACTATGTAGATATTAAGGCTACAGGAATAACATATAAGACTGTTAAAGTGTAATATGCAAAACAATTCGGTAAGAAAGATGAGCTACGAAGCCTCCTGTTTCACTTACAATACGGCCCATCGTTCTCCCATTTTTCTAGTGGGGTTGTTTACCTTTCACCCCCAGGCGGTCACGATGACGGAATGCGTTGGTGGCGGGAGACCCAGCTGGCCCAGCCATCTCATTATCAGCCGACAAAAATATGAGGGCCTAACCTACACTAATTTGCATATATTAAAGGCAACCACACAAGCCTACGTAATCAGGCCATTTTTTTTCGGCTGAAAGTTTACAAGACAACACGACCCATATTCATAAGCTTGTACTGTTGTTAGATTATAGGAAAATAACACAAATGATATCACATAATAAATTATAACGAACAGCAAGTGTCGGTGTATGAACAAATCAAACCCACTTGAAGGAAAAATCGTTTAATGTGTAGCTCTGATACACCCTCAGACAAAAATCGTTACGCATAGGGTCTATAATGATACAAAGCTTTGCGGGCAGTACTACTCGACAGGTCTCTATACTTCTATGTCCAAGACCTGTTTCCTGAATGAGTTTATTCGTTTTCGAAGAATGGAAATCCAGTGAGGCCTCAAATTATACACTGGACGGATCGGAGGCGATGTTGGTGGAAAGCAACGCCAAACCTGTCATCAACAAGATCGTACGTCGACCAAAGAAAAGTATTATCATGGAGATACGCAAGACGTGTGAACATGCAATGGACACTATGAAGGGATGAAAAGAAAATCCCTGGATGTATGTGTATCTCAATTAATTATCCTGTTCATTACATATTGCACATTGTGTTGCCACCTCTTGGACAGTGAAATAAGCCTTATATATCCCCATCCACTCTTTCGCTGTAGTGCATTCTGCTGTTGATTCTACACTGAGTGATAAGAAAATGGTTTCCTGTAATCCAGGAAACCATATACTACGGTGAGTGGTAGTTATGGTAATCAAATGGCCGCTTGACGGTCTAGCAAGTTTAGGCTCTCGATCCCAAGCGGACCGCAAGAGCTTCCATCTGAAGGGTGGTTTGCAGTTCAATGTTCAAATCATGCCACTCGGGGGAAGGCAAGGCTGGTCACCCTATGTCGGGAATGAGTAGCTAGCCCCGGGTCCCTAAGCACATGGTGGAGCAAACAAGAACTGGAAAATAAGTAGAATTTTATCAGTATTAGTATTAGCATTAGTATTAGCATAGTTAGCTATTATTATTATTATTATTATTAATATTATTATTATTATTATTATTATTATTATATTAGAATTAGAATTATTACTCGTGTATGACTGCCTACAGTGGCCAACGCTCGTTTGGTCCGTTACCCCTTGTATATTTTTCGGAACTTTGAAATAAACTATAATATATATATATATATATATATATATATATATATATATATATATATATATATATATATATATATATATATATATATGAATAAACCAGAACATGATACGGCTCAAAGAAATTGGACCCGGTTCCTTTCGCTCCGTACAGGAAACAAACTACTGAGGGGCAGCTATAATAATTATGCGAATATAATTTTTTGAATTTTGAAACAAAAAAAGTTGATACAATCATTGGTGCCCTAGCAAGTCATTCTGAAAAGTTTAATCAAAATCAGTCCACGTGTCAAGGAGGAGTTGCTGAATAAACCCTTAGACAGACAGACAATTGTCCATTATTATTATTATTATTATTATTATTATTATTATTATTATTATTTATTATCAATAGTAGTAGTAGTAGTGGTGGTGGCTTTTTTTTCGCACTAATACTATTTCCTGTTGCTATTATTACAAATGCTATCACCATCCTTATTCTACTGTTGTCTGTGTATAGGTTCGTCTCAGTTATGTTTCAGCACAGTATCTGAGTATCATTCGCCCGCAGGTCGTCTCTATGCTTCTACTCATCTCGTAATAAACAACACTTACAGCATTGTGGATTTCGTGTTATACTGAGGAGTCTAATATACCATACACTGGTCGTCCCATCCTCTGCTCTCACTCCCGTCGCCAGCTGATACTGACGCAGCAAGCAGGCGAATCAGTTCTGGTGACGATGGCATGGGAATCACATCACTCAATTTGTACTGCGTTTCTAGATGCACCGACGGAAAATGCAACGATATTTTTCTTGATGGGTGTACAGTTTAAAGGTTTACTGAATATTTTGGCTGACAACAGCTGGACAATTACCCGTGCATCTGAATATTAAGAGAAATTATAAGGATAAGAAAAACAAAAGATATAGAGGGAGAAAGTATGTGAAAGTACAGTAATGCTTGCTTACATACACGAGAGTACGCACTTAAGTACAAAAAAAATGAACAATGGTACAATCAGACCAGAATTTTTCAAAATGTACCTCCTTTGAAATCAGTGTAAAGTATACTCACCAAAATTGTAAAACCTCAGCATCTTTGAGATTCCTGAAAAATAGTAATGCAAGGTTGATACATATTCCTGTTTCCTTAATGCCGTATATTGCACATGCTTTACACCAAATACATGTTTCTTAATATTACTATAAATGTATCCTCTGTGTATAATGTGTGTAGGATATGACGCGAGGAAAAGTGATTATTTGCTACGCTTACATCGGCTAGTGAACAAGTGATATTTTTTTCAACTAAAATTTCTACCAGTTAAAATGTCTAAGTAATTCAGCGTACGAAAATTTTCAGTTTCTTCTCAGAATATTTCGATACCTGAATATCCGAGACAGAGAGAGAGAGAGAGAGACAGACAGACAGACAGACACACAGACAGACAGACACACAGACAGAGAAATAGTCAGACAGGCAGACAGGAGGGGAAGAGGGAGAGGATGAAATGAGAAGAGTGAGGGAAGAGATCTCATAAAGCTCGTATCTCACGCTTCTCCGCCCACTCCACTTGACATCCACATTCCGCTCTTCTTACGTCACTGTATTCAGTCTCGCCTACATGTCTGTCTCACCTGCTTCTCCCGTCTGTCTCTCTCCCTTCCATGACTGTCAGATGTGCTCTCTCTCTCTCTCTCTCTCTCTCTCTCTCTCTCTCTCTCTCTCTCTCTCTCTCTCACTTATCCTTTCTTTCTCCCTTCCATACTCCATAAACCTACTTGCACTGTCCCTTTGCACACTCTCACACTCTCATGTATCTTCGCCCCTCTCTTCCATACTTTTGCAAACCTTTTCCACTCTTCCATGCCTCTCCGTCTCACTCCTGTTCCCACCTTTCTTCCATTCTTTTGCAAATCATCTTACACTCTCCCTTCCACACCTATAGATCTTATTCTCCCTTCCCTGCCCCACATCTTCACTCCCCATCCCTCTCTTAAATACTTTCACAAACCCTCTCCCCTCCACGCTTCTTATTCTCCTATCCCAATCCCTCTCCTCCATACGCTTATAAGCCATGCCGTATATAATTCCCCAAAACCTTGTCATTTTCCCCAGTCTCTTTTTTCATCCCCCCTTTTAAATTCATTGCTCTTCTCTCTAATTTTGCAATCGTCACAACCAGACATAGGTGCTGACCCCACCGAATTCAAGAGTCGCTCCCTCTTTTGCCTTCATTCTGTTTTCTCTTTTCCCCCGTTTTATCTCATCATTCCTCACCTTATTCGACTAATAAAGTAGCCTTTTTTATTTTTTTACACAGAGCATCTGAATGTTAATATTTCTCTTTGTATCCCCAGTAACTTCTCTATCACATTTAAACTGTTAAACTCTTGGGTTCCTATTATTCACTCTTAGTTGAATAAAACCGGACGGCGTTTGCTGGAATTAAACATTAGAAGTGTCCTAACCATGTGAGGGTTAATTTGGTTGCTTCAGTACTAAGGCTTCAATTATTCACTCTGCTTGTAAGCTGAACTAAATCATCTGGCGTAAACTGACCACAGTACTAAAACGATCCCGACTATGAGTGTTAATAGTGACAGTTTTAATACTCAGACTCTTATGGTTCACACCGAGTTGAACTAAATCATCTGGCGCTAATTATAAGAAATTAATAGGGCTGTGCCAACCATGCATATGTCAATCATACTGAAAAACCACTGTTGCCTGTAGGGAGATGGGCTACGGTGAGTGATCGCCTGCTGAAATGGGCATAAATTTCACTCACAAATTCGCTTCATTTAAGTGATACACGGAGATGTGTGACGGTTTCGTATCATCCGAGGTTTAGGACGCAGGTAATGCACACAACCTGACTCACAGAAATTGCTCCTATTTATATAATTTAGTAGGACTTTATTTGTGAGGTAATTCTTCGTCAAAACACAGCGTTGATGACTACAGTGACAGGCAACATATGTTTAGCGAATCAAACTTATGTTCAGTGAACATTTGTCACGGAATGACCTCTGGAATAAATGCATGAAGGCATGCATCAAGTTCTGGGAGACTGTATACAATATATATAATGTATTTTTCATATTTAGCATAGCCCAGGGCTCTTACGCTCCTGTTTGTGGTTCGTTCGTTCTTAAGATTCCCTGCACCTGTAGTGCAGGCCGGGCCATACATTAGCCAGGTTAGTGGGGCATGGGCTGGTTAAAAAACAGTAAGGGGGGAGGACAGGACCTGGGGATTGCCCAGCACACATGTCCTGTCTCCTGGCTGGCTTTGTGGTGTGTGTGTGAACTCTTTGGTAGAATCAAACTGAAAAATATCGGATGGTCTGCAAACTTAAGCGTTTCGGTTTAAGTACGGTATGGAGGTATATGTGTTTGTCTAGCCCCCCCCCAAAAAAAAAAAAAAAAATCTGTTGAAAATTACGGGCCTGCTTATCATTGGAATTCATCAGCTACATTAATTCAGTATCATTACGTATATTCATAAAATGATGGGGAGGGGGGGATTTCTTGAGTGCAAGTCGTTCTCAAGGGGAGTCGTCGTTAGGAGTTGTCCAATGACCATGGCAGTTCACTGGTAATCATGTCCAATAAATGTATTTCTAGTTTTCTTTTGTAACACAGGATCTTGGTATCCCAGAGACGAGGGTAAATCTTCACTTTTTCTATCAATGAGTGTTCACAAAATCTGATTGCAAGCCATAGTCTCTATTGCCATACCGGGTCGTCAACTGCTGAAGAAAAGCTTTCCGGCGTAAACAGTGCAAACTTTTGATATTCACTTTCTAATCACAAAATTCACTTGAAGTATCTTGAAAGTAAATACTATATCAAAATACTGTACCATAAGTTTTTGTCAGTTTCTGCGAAAAGCGGTGACTGAATTCCATAGAGATATCCAGCACTGCAACACCCCATAATTCTTCACTTACTTGCATGCCTGTTTTAGAGTTTACATTTGAGTTGGATGTTACATACAGCCATTATTTTGTGTGGAATTTAAAAAAAATGATTTGATACTCCATACTACCATCATTTTCTATGGAATTTTCGTTAAATGATTTGAATGTTACTTTATATCATCATTTTTTGCAAGAATTTCTAACATTGTCAAATTGTTACTTGCTACTACCTTTTTTTGTGGAAATTTTTTATACTGACCCCTTTGCTATTGTCTTCCATTATTTTTTGTTGATCAGGTGAAGACGCCCACTGGGTGGAATACTGAACTGCGCCTGAAGGCCAAACGGAAAGCATTATAATATGATTAAAGATCTGCAGTTTTCCCTTTGGCCTTCGGGTCACATCCACACATGCCTTTATAATTCTCTTTTTCATATTCTGATATTACTTTATAAGACTCTTTCATTCCACACATTCCTTTATAACTCTTTCATTTCCACACATTCCTATATAACGCTGTTTCATATCCACACATTCTTCTATAACACACTTTCATGTCCACACATTCCTTTATTACTCTCATGCATATCAACACATTCCAACTCTCATTCCCACATATTCCTTTTTAACTATTTCATTTCCACATATTCCTTTAATAACTCCCTTTCATATCCACACAAAGCTTTACAGTTTTTATGTCCACCCATTTCTTTATATCGCCTTCATATCCACACACTCCCCTATAAACATGCTTCTACAAATATTTCACATCCACACTTCCCTTTGTAGTTCTCTCCCTCCACATACACCATCCATCATACATTATTTGCTGATTTATTACCCCATCACAAGCGTTGGGATCCGGGGCTAGGCTACTGAGACCTAACATTTAAAATGGTAATGACCCTTCATTTTTAAAGCCTTACGGATCACATCCTGGTGAGACGCCTTAATTCACTAACCACCAGGCATCCTTTTGGTTGTATAGTTACCAACCAACGAGATAAATTTTTTGTTGGATTGAAGGAAAAGATTTCACAATTAGTGCTGAGTCACCTGGAGATACCATTACCTCAAGTGAGTGGATGATGGGCACCCCACGCCTCCATGCCAACATATTGCATTAACATTTTCCCCATCTTATATTTCAATCCTTTACTTTCTTCCAGATGTCTTTCCCTTCTCCAAAATTATAACCGTTAGTTCTATCAGATCTCCTTTCACAAATACTTATCCCTCATCTTCGTTCTCACTTTTTTTCATCGAGCTTTTTTTTTTCTCTCTCTCTCCTTTCCCCATCACCCCCACCCCCCAGACCCTCTTTCAAGCCTCCCAGTCCCAGGCTAATTTTTACCCCAGGCTTCTGCCTCCTTCCCTCCAGCATTTTTTTCCCAACTCTGTAGCTCCCTCCCTCCCTCCTTCTCCTTCTCCGCATATAATAACTCTTCTTGCCTCCCTCCTCGTCCTCCCCCTCCTCCTCCTGACAGCCGTATTCATCAGTGCTTCCTTCCTTTTACTCTGTGTTGTGTCGCCCAAATTCATCATCTCCGCCTCTGTCCGCCTCACCAGTTCTCCTTTGAAGTGTTCCAGGATTCCTTAGTCTCCTGATTTCTCTCGGAAATTTTCTTGTTATTTCTTTAGCGTGCCACTGGCTTCTCTTGTTTTTTTACACCCGTGCACGGTGGTGCGGGAATGTTATGGTTTTGGTTTGGTTTGTTTATCTGTCTGTTTGTCTGTTCATCTGTCTGTCGGTGTGCTAGCAATATTCTGAAGAAAAAAAAAATGAAAGAAAACACTATTGAATAGAACAGCACCATGTTTTGAAAAGTGATTGAGGGTCATTAGGCAAACAAGTCATTACCTTTCGGACGAAAAAGATCATATTCAAGGTCTATGTCATGAAAACATGAAAACCTGTTGAATGGAATCGTACCAAATTTGGCATGAAGATTAATGACCAATAGAGGAAGAAATTATGATTTTCTGCGGAAGTAGGTCAAAGGTCAAGATCTCGGCAAAGTAAAAAGTCGGACCCTCTGACCTATTGTTTCTGTATCAAACCAATAGGGTGCAGGTGTTACACTGTGAGAGCTCCTTCACGTCTTGTTACTGGTGTGTCATTCCCTTGGTTTCTCTTGCATGTCTTTCTCATTCCACAGCTTCTTATGTTTTTTTTTTCTTTTTTTTTTCTTTTTTTGTCACTTGATTCCTCTCGTTCATTGTAGTTAATTCTTCTGCATTCAACCTTTCCGCTCTTACATTTTCATATTCTTTCTTTGCCCTTCCCTTGATTTCCCTCATATATTCTTTTTACGTCTTTTGACTTTTCCCCGGTTTCTCCCGCCCATTTCCTTGTCATTTCTTTAGGTTTGCCTTGATTTCACTTTCCTTCTCTTAATATTCTCTAGCTTCTTCTGGTTTCCCTTTCTCATTTTCTTGTTGCTTCTTTGATCTGTCGCTGAATTGTCTCACATTTTTCTCTGTTATATCGTAGCCTCCATTGATTTTCCTCGTGCACGCACGCGCGCTCGCACACACACACACACACACACACACACACACACACACACACACACACACACACACACTCTCTCTCTCTCTCTCTCTCTCTCTCTCTCTCTCTGTGTGTGTGTGTGTGTGTGTGTGTGTGTGTGTGTGTGTGTGTGTGTGTGTGTGTGTGTGTGTGTGTGTGTGTGTGTGTGTGTGTGTGCGCCTTTGACTTTCTATCGGTTTCTGTTGGTTCTCTCTTTAGACTATTTACCGGCTCGTTCCTTAGTTCTCATTTGAACTTTTCCTTGGTTTTCTTTATTTATTCTCTCGTTTTTTTTTTCTTTTTTTTTTCAGGGTTATCTTGGCATCCCTTAAAGTTTCCTCATTCTTTAAAGTTCATTATCCACAACTTTTGACCTGTATGAGCAAGTAGCTGTAAGAAGCTGAAAATTCTCTCCTTGCACCTTCCCCATCATTATTTTTAGCCGCTTCTCTCCAGCTCCTCCATTAGTTCCATCCCTCTTTCTTTCCTGCTTTTCTTCCTTCCTTCCTTCCTTTCGTCCATCCTTCCTTCCTTCCTTCCTTACTTACTTACTTACCTACTTTAACAACTATCCATCCATCCATTCATCCATTCATTCATCATTCATTCATTCATCTATTGCATTCTTTTTCTCCTTCACTTTTGCCATTATATCTTCAGTGGCGTCTGTCCAAGTCCTCCACTATTATAGTTTCATCCTTCCTTCCCCCCACAGTCACATGAATCATGTGCCCTACGTCCTAGTTCCTTTGTTGATTGCCAGACACACCATGGCAAAATTGTTACTGTGTCTTGTTGCCATTGCTTTTAAGCTTAGCTCCTTCAACCCCATGTCTTGTTTACATGTCCCAAAGAGTAAGTGTTTTGCTTTTTCTGTTTTTCTTGGCTTTTGTTATGGTTCTTCATACAAAATTTCGTTACCACGGCCTTACGACTTTGTTTCTGGGTCAGCTGGCCTTAAATTTACCATACATGTATAGTACCTGACTCAGGCATCTCGGGACTTCTCCCATACGTTTTCACTTTAAGCCTTTAAGAAAACTTCATAGCCCAAAGGTGTAAGAAGATGGGAGGGGAAACACCAGAGACCAAAACCATCTAGGTAAAGGCAGTTGTTCTATGAGGCGTCGCATGTGGTTACGGTACGGGTCGAGTTCGATTTGAATGTGACCTCTAGCATGTTTGGTCTGTAACTCTCATATGACTTACAAATACTGGCAGATCCATGTACAGTCCCTACAGATATATGAAGTAAACATTGATGATGTCATGCATTTGGCTCACAAATGTTGCCAATCTAGGTTCAGTTTTATTCTTGCTATCCTCGGACTACTTTCATAAGCTTAGACGAGACCATTCGAACTGGAGGGGTTAGACACAGCTTATTTATCTCCTTCGGTATTAGAGATCTTTTAAAGCAAAATAAGATCGACTGTCAGCGGTAAGAATATAATAATGCCCGGCTTGAGTTGGAGGAGCTGAGGCTGCATAGTTCAGTGTTAGGCACCTGTTTATGAACCAACATTTACTTCTATTTTTAACCCTAATTCGTCAAAGAAGCAATACCATTGTCTTTATATACAAAACCACCACGGCTGATGAGAAGAGAGAGAGAGAGAGAGAGAGAGAGAGAGAGAGAGAGAGAGAGAGAGAGAGAGAGAGAAATAGATGGATAGACAGATAGATAGATAGATAGATGTGTGTGTGATTGTGTGTGTTTGTTCGTTTGTATGTATGTGTGTGTGTGTGTGTGTGTGTGTGTGTGTGTGTGTGTGTGTGTGTGTGTGTGTGTGTGTGTGTGTGTGTGTGTGTGTGTGTGTGTGCAGATAGACAGATAGATAAAAAGATACATAGATATCCCCCTCCGATCAAAAGCTCTTCCCCAAGTCGAATACAATCATCTACAAATAGCAAGAATAAACTGAAGAATATGCCACCGGAATCAAAGGGTTCGCTGACACGGAAGTTTCTCAATTTCACTCAGAAAATTATACATGAATTTTGTTAACTGGACCGTATAGCCTATGAGCGTGCTATATGAGTACACATCATTTATTTTATTTATTTAACCAGGCACTGAAAGATGTTTAAGCTTGCGTTGAAGAGGTATAGTATATCCGACGTTCTTAGGAAAGGTGTGTGTGTGTGTGTGTGTGTGTGTGTGTGTGTGTGTGTGTGTGTGTGTGTGTGTGTGTGTCTCTCTCTCTCTCTCTCTCTCTCTCTCTGCGTGTACCTTAGGGTGTTTCATTCCCAGGGGAGTTGAGAATCATTTTAATATATTCCAAACTCTCTCCCACTCATAATGTTCCATTGGGTGTGAAAACTTGTGCTTCCAATTTTTGTCACTTTTGATGAATAATTACACGTGCCTTAGGACGCGTAAAGTTCGTCACGGGGAGGTGGTAGTCCGCTTCCATTACCGGGGAAACTTTGGCACCACTGTTTATACATTTTTTTTCCCTTGTTTCTGGTTTTCTTGTTACATATTTTGACAACAACAAGAAAAACGTCAGAAATTTTCCTCTTAGGGGAACGTCTTGCTCATCCTATCAGAGGATCCAACTTACCGAGTATTGTGGATGTCCTGAAACGATTGTATTACTTCCATAGAAGAAAATTACACAATTAAAGAAACAGCCAACAAAACCCTTGAAGAGGTACTGCTGTTTGGAGACAAAGTTAGAATCCCAACTAGAGCAAAGCAGCACGTCATTACCAAAATCGAAGTTTGTATGCCACGTTGAAACAGCTAAAAAAAAAGAAAAAAAAAAAAAAAAAGCCAGAAGTTCATCTACAGAAAACAAAAGGAGAGAGGGCTTCATCACCACCTTCCCAAACCTCCTTGACATAGTTCACGCTGACGCAACAAAGTTGATCAAGATCCCTGAGGGCCTTCAGTTCTTGCTAGCTATAACAGAGTCTGGACGACGGGGAACAATGGCTGGAATAGACAAGGTAATAACGGATAAGGAAAAAAAGACGACTTCAGAGAACACTGAATGAGGAAAAGATTAAACTAAGATGTCAAAAGGACAAGGCAAGTATTTCACAAACTGCCGAAAAGGCTGAAACACGTATTTCTAAGTCGGGCACTGAGAGTTCCTCTTCTTTCCAATACCCTGATTACACTCCTGTCTGAGGTGCAAGGGGAGGCGCTTCACCTGCGAAGAGACGAAAATCTATCATGACTCCAGACCTCTCCGCCGCTCTCGACAGGACTGGCATGAGCTACAGGGAGGCTGTTCACATTCTAACATCGCTAATGAGGAGTCGAGTAAATCAAGGCTCTGAAATCTCAATCAGACTCTCCACAGAATACAGAACCAGCAAGAAGCACTGTCTGGAAGCTGCGAAACAACACAAAGAGGAATTTCAGGAATCTATGGTCCACAAGGTGCTAGGTGTTCGCTTGGATGGAAAGATTATGCATGGGCTGACGGGTAAGGGAAAGGTAGACAGATAACCAGTCGTTGTGTCCGGAGATGTTGAAGAAACTGTAGCCGTTCCAA
>NC_137008.1:44851359-44881359 GCF_032717465.1 Coenobita brevimanus
TTCATATCGAAAGTGTTTCCTGTGGCGAATAAAATTATTTTGAAGAGCAAGAATAAAGTGTAAAAATACGTCATTTGACTGGAACAGCTAGGAAATTAAATTTTATCGAGTTGGCTGATTGCTCGGTTATGTAACAACCAATGTAGGTCCTAACTGAGACTTAATGTACAGAAACCAGATGGTACAAATTCCACGCGTCTCTTCCTTCGCGTTTCAAGTAAAACAAGTTAAGCGCACTCAGAGAGCTCATACCTCCGCCAACGCAAATACCAGGCAACTAGGATCACCACCAATAGCCTATATAATCAACTCTTCCTTGGCCCATGACCAACATATTAACAAAATTCATTGAAATTCTTCGATAACTACTTGACATATTTTATGGCCAAATAAACAAAAAACAGTCCTGAGCCGGAACTCGAACTCAGATCACCACCAAATTAATCAACTTTTCCTTGGCCTATGACGCACATATTCTTTAAATTTTACTGAAATTCGTTACTTTTTTTTTTAAAGATCTTGTGGACAAACACACCAACAAACGAACAAACAAACAGGGATGAATGTGTAGCCTCCTTCAACACTGTTGGAGGTAAGTACACTGCCTCCCCAAGGGATACATGTACATACAGTGTACAAGAAAGCAAGCAGGGGAATGAAAGCAGTCCAACAGCCAGACAGAACACATCACAAGAGAATAAATTGAAAAATGCACCTGAAAGAGGCCAAGAGAAAATCGTGCTAGTTCTTTCCACCTCTTTCCTCGGCACTCCTTCTCTTCCCCTGCCGTCCTGACCTCTCCTTACTCCTGCGAGGGGTGTAAAAGCGACGTAAACCTGTCACCTCTGTAATTTGAGTCTCGTCCTGAACTCGTAAGGAAGATAAGGTCAATTTTATTTCTTGCCTGAATTTTTCCGGCCCTTTCCTTTTCTTTACTACCTCAGTCTGTATATATATATATATATATATATATATATATATATATATATATATATATATATATATATATATAATGACGGCTGTGCGTCATATACTACCTGCTGTGTAACTAATCCTTGCCTACTCTTTCTCCCCAAAAACGTTTTATTCTATCTAACTCCAGACGATTTTATTCCTTTAGCGAGTAATCTTTCGAAATGCAGATGTTAAATATAGGCCTTCATTTACCCCTTCTGCACAAGACGTTTCCCTACACCTGAATAGAGTTGTCTGTACGTAGGAAAAATAAATCATTAATACACAATACTATATTAAAGGTGGTGGTAAGTGATGACGATCTTCATCCACACATTTAATATAGTCCTGCCTGCTCTTTTCTTATGTGACTCTACACTGAGTGACAAGCTTAATTGTTTCCTGTAATCCAGGAAACCATTTACAACGCTGTTTGGTAACCATACTGCTAAATAACGGAGTGATGTGTAACCAATTATGATGACCTGTTAACTGTGTGAAGAGACGGAAATACAGCGACCATCCATGAACCAAACCTCCACACTATCCCCGAAGCACTATCCACCGCAAGGGAACATTGGTTCACTGCAATGGATGACCCTGCACAGGTGTGTGCTTGCCTGTGGTTGACGGGTCTGTTCAGCCAGACAGAACGGGGTTACTCTACTACTATCACTACCATATTGAAGGTTTAATTTCTTTACATATATCGCGTCCAAGCATTATTATGTGCGAGTCTCACTAATACACGGTCACCCGGTCAGTTCTCGCGCCGATCAGTCTCTTGGACAAAATTTGCTCTCCTTTTGTCCCTCCTCAACCAGCAGTACAATTCGGGACCCATGTGTAACAACTACTATTTGTGGGTCGTATTCGAGAAAAAGACTGGAACTTAGTTGAAGTCAACTGTCAGCCTTTAATGACCCTCTTGCAGTCGACAGGCGCGACCTAATTGCTTTGCTTCCCTGTTAACCGCATTAGGTCTACCTGACCTTAACCTACACCATGTCTGCTCATCTCTCTCAGCATTTACTTCACCTCGTCCATCCACATTTTAGCCTAACTCCATCCCTTCACCTTCATCTTCCCTCCTTTTCCTCCTGCCCATCTCTGCCTTTTCACTTGACTGCCTTTTCCAGGATACAGCCAGGGACAAAAGTTCACCCACTGTTCCACTGCGTCTACTTCACACTAAAAGAATGTCCGTCACTTCTTTCCTTGAAGCATCTTGTCAAAGAGAATTATCTGAGCAGAAAAATCTAGGTTACCAAGCCTCTTTAAGCTTAGAAATACTCGCCAGCTGAGGAAAGTGACAAGTAGAAAAGAAAACATTAGGCGAACGTTTGTCCCCGAATAAATGTTTATTTTGCAATGCTCCAGTTTCGTTTTCACTCGCTTGTTTATTGACTCAGGGTAGCCTAACCATGCCAGTGGGAGTGACTTATGTCTCATGCAGGTAAAAAAAAAAAAAAAAAAAAAAATCCATTTCATTCCTTATGATGCCATAAGAGACATTGGTCTGTGGCTTATACTTCAGTACTTCTTTCTGAAGACATATTTTCAAAAGCTGACAAGCATCTCAGCAAGTTATTTTGTCATTGACTCTGAAACTAACTAATGTACTCTGTGTGAGTACGGGACCGTGTTGTATACTATACTTCTTTCACCTTAACTAGATTCAGATTTTCGTCACTTTGCAGGGGTTTTTTTCCTCCTAGCACAGTAGCAGAAAAAGACAATGCTCGAGCTTTACAACCTCTCCATAGCATTTTATCTTGATGAGCATCATATTCTAGTATTAATGTATTGCTACATTTCAGCACCCAAGATGTAGGGATGGCAATTTTAGGCCAAGTTAGAGTAAAAAGGATATAGTTTTCTCAGTTTTGATTCATTTGCAACCAAACTGGTGAAAGTGTTGAGGATGGGCCAAGAAGCTGACCTATCTTTTTTTTAGATTAATAGGTCAAAAGTCAGGGTCACATGCCAAGGTCAGCTTGAATCAGTTTGAGCCGATTTAGACCACAATTGGTGGAGGAGTTCAGGATACGGCAAAAACGAAGGGATTTCTTTTACAGAACAATCATTCTACGATCAAGGCCACAGGGCAAGGTCAGCCTGAGCAAATAAAATACCTATATCAGTTTTATCTTATTCAGCCAAGCTTATAGGGGTGAAGGGTCGGCCAAGGGATTGAATTATTGTTTTGAAGTAGAACAGTTAAAAGGTCAAGGTCACATGGCAAGGTGAACTTAAACAGTTTTTATCTGACACAGACCTAACTTTTTAGAAGGGTTCAAGATAAGCCATGGGTGAAGGGATTCGATTTTGAGAATGCCCAGTCAAAGGTTAAAGGTGTGTGTTGTAGTGTAGCAGGATGTACTTAATGCTTGTCCTCATATATTGTGCTTGTTTCCACCAGTTTTTGTTGTTCTTGCTATCACTAGACGATATTATTCAGCATATGGGAGATATCTTGCAGCTGTGTATGGAGGCTACATTTAACCCCGCCAGTGTGACATTGTTTTTCCCAAGATGACTATAATAGTCTGGGGGTAGCAAGAATAAATTTATATACGTCACAGAATTGAAGGAGTTTTATATCCTGGACTATGGTAGCGAAACCTTGGGTCCCTACAGCTTGAAGGGGATATATGGGACTGGCTTTACGGCTTACGGTTTCTGCCTCACTTCCCTGCACAGCATGTCCGATTCCTTTGCTGCATTTCCTTTCTCGCTGCCTCAGGCATTCTATTAACCAAGAACCCTAACCCCTTCAGTCCAATGACATTTTTTTTTTTTTTAGTTTATCTAACAAGTATAATACACGTGCATGTTTTTACCCGTCCAGCAGGATGGAGGCCAAAAACTCACATTCAACCTCTCAGGTGTCCCATGCAATGTTCTAAGCTAAATCATTTTTATATCTACCTTCCATAACTAGACACCGCCAAAACAAGTTTGCCTCACCTTGTGCCTGTGAACGCTCACTGACAGTAAATCGTCCTCCCATAATTCAGTTAATCTCAACTGGCTTTATTCCACCCAACACGTCACCTTCCTGGAAACTCAGATCACTATGGTTCAGTATCTGTATCAGACTATCTTTCTACCATCTCCTAGGCCTCTCCTTCCTCTAACCCCTTCATGTCACATCTATGCACGGTTTCTACCATTCTTGATTGCCCATCTGCTCTCTAATACCCTGATCTACTTTGTTTTCTTTATACTGGGTCTGCTTCCACAGTTCTCTCCAATATTGTCATTATTTACTCTGTCGCCCATTTTAGTGTAACATACACCGTCGACTTTAGGTTATTCATTCCCAGTATTGCCACCCCAGTCACATCTTACCTACCCAAAACAAGGAGCATCGTAAGGATCAATAGATAATGCTCATATTTGCTGTCCTTTAGACTCCGTCCATACTTCCACCACTTTCATCTTCCCCTCACTCTTCCTCCCGCAGCTGTTGCCTTATTGAGTCTCTACACCTTGCTTACCTCTTTCTCTCTTCCTTTCTTCCTTGCTTCTATCCTTTCATTCTTTCCTTCTAGCCCTTCTCTCTCTTCTGTCTTTCTTCACTTCCTGTCTCGTCCTTCTTCTCTTCCTCTCCTCCATCTCTCTTCTCCTTCTCTCTTCTCTTTATCCCTCTCTTTTCTTCTCTTATTCTGGCCGTTCTCTCCTCCCTCCCTCTCTGTCGTTTTCTCTTCCCTTCATCTGGACCTTTTCTCTTCCCGTTCATCTTATTCCCTCACTCAGCTCCATCTCTCTTCTTTCCCTCTGCTCCATCCTGCATCTCCCAGTCTTCCTCGTCTGGCTATATTTTCTTCTCTCCCTGTAATCCTACTTTCCCCTTGTACTGTGTTCCAATTTTCTATAGTCCTTGCGCTTCATCTATCCCCCGCCCTATTGTCACTATCTTTATTTTCCTCCACCCCTTTGCCTCGGTATGCCTCTCTCTTTACCTATTGGCTCTTCCTACTCCTTGCCTTCCTTCCTCACTCTCTTTATCGTTTAATCCTTCCCTCCTTGACTCCTTTACTCCCGCACTCTTCCCTCCTTCTTACCTCCATCTCTTCCATCTTTTCGATTTCATTGTATCCTCCTCCTTGCCTCCCTCCCGCTCTCCTTTAACCCCTTCCCTGCCCCCCCTTTTCTTGCCTCCCTGCCACTCCCTACACTGTACTCTCGCCTTCGTCCATACCCTTCAGCCTGCCTCTCTCCTCCCCTTTACCTTCCTGTCCCACTAATAACATTTACCCTACCTGTTCTGGGTCTTAGTTTTTCTTCTACGTGTACCTTAGGCTCCGACCTGACCTTAACAGAATTATTATCTTTTTTTACTCCATGTTTTCTTTTATGGTCCTGGGAGTCTTTTTGCCTTATATATATTTTTTTTCTAATATTATACTGTCAATTTAAGACTGTTAGGCTCCAGTGACTCACCTAAATAAAATTGTCTGACATTAGCTGGAATACAATAGAGTACTGTAATTCTCCCGACCGTAAGAGAGTTAATGGTGACAGTAGTTTGGTCTCCTGCTAATCACATAGCGAAAATAAACATTCCTGGCGTTAGCTTCAACAGAATATTGAAACTGATCCTACCCTGATTTTTATTATCAAGGTGGGTGGGGGTGGATGATTTTAACCAAGCGCCTTTAACCAAGCCTCTCACTGCTGTCGTTTGTATTGCACCATCGTTCCTGGTAAGGCATAATTATTTTTATGAGTGGGTGTAACAATGAGCCATACACGCTTTAGCTTAGGAGGCTTTCTATACTCTGTCACTTGAACTTGGTCTAGAATTACCATCTCTCTGTCTCGAATGATGAACCGTAACAAAAGCATAGCCTAACACTAGGTTATGGTTCCAGACACAATAGAGTATTATGTTTTCTGAATCTGCCACTGAGCTCAGGGATATAAAATGCAAAAGGAAGAATATCTCCGCCAAGATAAGGTGGACGAACTACGCCCATTCTTCCCCCTTGCACGTCGTATATCTCATTTTATTCTTGCTGCTTTCAGACTGTTATACTCAGCTTAGGGAGAGACATGAGGTTGTGAAGTGGTTAGTGGAGGCTGTTTCTAACCCTGTCACTGCAAATGGTCTCTTAAAAACTTAAAAATCGTCTAGTCTAGAGACACGAATAGTAAGATGAATAATGTCATCAGATTAACGATTTGACATGAAAGTTTCAGCCTAACATTCTCTTGCTTGTTATCTAATTATTACTCACGGATAACATACAAGAATATGATAATGAAGTCACAGAAACTCACTCTAGAAAGTGTAAAAGTACTCGAGCAAACAACCTTGCCAATAATTTTTAGCTAAACGAAGAGTGTTTCATCAGACTTGCTTGATATTTAATGAACACTTTGAACTGGTTCATCTTAATTCGCAGTGTGGATGCGGTCAGTTTTGGGGATTTGTATCATCATGGCAAAGCATGACTGGTGAACACTTGACTCAGAGTTCATGCTTAGCTTGTCGATTTTTGGCTCTTTTCAACACCATGTTGACGAGTTTTGAGAAAAGTCATTTAAGTAACACCAAGCGCTTTTCCATAATATTTCCAAGGACGTGCGTAGGGCCAGCGTAACATATATGGTTTCCGAAATAACCCAGTTTTGGTGTTCAGTTGGTGCTTTCTGACTTTTTTTCAGCAAGTTGGTGGCGAATTCTGAGAAAAGTCTCTTAAATAGCAGCCTAAAATTCTTAAGATGTTTCTAAAGATGTGTATAGATCCGCCGTAGCTTTAATAATCTTCGGAAAGAGTTCGGTGTTCAATATGGATCTTTTTAGTTTTCATGAGTAATTTGGCGGCGAAATATAAGAAATGTCTCTAGTAATATTATAATTCTTCATATACTTTCCAACGATGTGTTTAGATCCGCTGTAGCATTAACGGTCTCTGAAATAACTCAGTTTTGGTGGTGTGCGTAGTATAAGCGTTCACACCCGTCTGCCTGAGAAACAGTTTTCTCGTTGGCTGGAAAAAGACACAGGTTAGAGTCTAAATTCTTTTTTATCTCTAATGTCTCGGGCTACACAAAAGCCATCCTCAGAGAGACTGAAGTGTCGGGTTAGTCTCACTGGAGATGGGTTCTATGTAGCCCTAACTGTTAGAGAAATACAAAATTCAAACTCTGATCTGTGTCTCCCTCCCACCCAGCATTTTTACTTGCCACAATGAATCATTTACAGAGTGTTCTCGCTTGCTTCAAATTGCTCTAACAGTCAAACGTACCAGATACTGAAATAAAATGATGAAGGAGAGGTGATACAAGGCCTGCCAATTTGATGAGAATACAGACCCGTGTCACTGGAGTCACTGTACTCTACTGTCGGAATAACACCATACCCATTTTTCCCTAACTTGGCCGAAAACTGACCTCTCCCCAGCTTGCGTGCAGAGTTGTAACAAGAGAATAAAACTAGAATATGGGCTAGCCACGAAAAAGTGATTTGGAAAGGATGTAGAGTCACAGTATTTCATTGTTCTGCCACGAAACTATATAAAATAAGTCGTAAATGGACAAAAATCTGGGACAAGTAAAGGTAAATTTATAGTCAGTATTATGGGTGTGGGCATTCACCTTCCACTTATTTGATTTAGTGCCAACCTTCAGGTGACTCTGCACTGAGTGACAAGCCAAATGATTTCTTGGAACCCAGGAAATTATTTAATATCCTAGATGACCAAATGGCCATCTAATGAGTTAAGAAGCCACGATCGGGTGTCGCTTACAAGGGATTATATTAAAGGGATAAATGGATTCCTTGCTAACATTATACTTCTCTGGTGATGAGTTGGTAATTTGCGCATTAAATTTCTAAACTGTGTAGCCTAGTCCCGGGTTCCTACGCTCCTGATGGGACACTAAATTATTGGATGACAGACAGACTGATAAATAATTTTGCAATAGCAGTGGCAGCGAAATATTTTAACAAGGGTGTTCGGCAATGGCAGTTTGGCAATGGCAGTGGAAATGAAGGACTTGGTAAAAGTGCCCCATTTTTTTTGTATTTGATATTTGCGTTTTTTCCGCATATTTTTCTTCCTCTGACTGAGGCGGAGGGTTGGTTTTTACATTTCGCTTTTTATTATCCATTTAATTTCCATTTTAACTTACTTTTTCCTGACTGAAGGGTAAGGGTTGTTCTATATTTTTCTGATTTATTTTCCACTTTAATTTTACACATGTTTAATCATTTTTAAGTTTCTCAGTTTTAGGCTTTCCATTATACTCGTATGCCCATATTAGCCGTGTTTCTCGGCATATAATTTTTTTCTTTTTATGCGAGGAAGAAGGAACCAAAGGCCATGAGCCCCCAATAAGAGTTCCCTCCAAGAGAAAAACAAAATACAAGAGAGAGCCAAATTCAAGATCCATTCATTTCGAAATGCCTGGACACACTGTGTTTGAAAGACTGGAGATCATAGGCAGCAGGACTGGGAGTAACGGTTAACTCTTGCATTAGAGAGTTGGACAGAAAAGGGATGAGAGTTTGCTGCTAGACGGGTGCTACGTGCCCGTCGTAGAGGTGGAGGAATGCATGCAGACAGTTCAGAGGAACAGTGACCATTAAAGTAGCGATAGAAAAGAGATAAAGATGCAACAGTGCGGCAAAGAGACAGAGGTTGAAGGGAGTCAGTAAGAGGAGGAGAGTTAATGAGACGAAAAGCCTTTGATTCCACCCAATTGAGAAGAGCTGTATGTGGGGAGCCTCCCCACACATGAGAGTTGTACTCCACACAGAGGCGGATAAAACCCCTGTATAGAGTCAACAATTGTGCAGGGGTAAAGAAAGAACGGAGTCGGCTTAGCACACCCAATCTCTTGGAAGCAGATTTTACAGAAGATGTAATATGATCTTTCCAAGATAAGTCCCGAGTAAATGAAACCCCAAGCATGTTCAATGATGATGCAGGATTAAGCTGAATATTATTAAACATTAGTGGGTATACCTGTGGAAGATTTTGACGGGTTGATAGGTGTGAAAACTGAGTCTTTGATTCATTAAAAACAACCAGATTATTATTACCCCAGTCAGGGATACGAGCCAAGTCAGACATTAGGTGTGCCATAGCCTCATCCCTTGTTTGTTGAAGTAACTGCTGAGATGGGCGTTGCGGGAACCGAATGGAAAGGTGAAGGGTGGAGTCATCAGCGTATGAGTGGACAGGGTTAGATGTACAGCTTAGAAGGTCATTGATGAATAAAAGGAAGAGAGTTGGTGATAGGACAGAGCCCTGAGGAACACCACTGTTGATAGATCTAGGAGAAGAACGATGGCCGTCTACAACAGCGGCTATAGAACGACCGGAAAGGAAGCTAGCGATGAAGGCACAGATAGAAGGATAGAAACCGTAAGAGGGCAGTTTGGAAATTAAAGATTTATGCCAGACTCGATCGAAAGCTTTTGAGATGTCAAGTGCAATGGCAAAGCTTTCGCCAAAGTCCCGAAAGGAGAATGACCAGGAGTCTGAAAGGTAGGTGAGAAGATCGCCAGTGGAGCGTCCCTGACAGAACCCATACTGACGATCAGAAAGAAGGTTGTGATAGGAAAGATGCCTTAAAATTTTTCTATTGAGAATTGACTCGAAAGCTGTTGAAATACAGGAAGTTAAAGCAATTGGACGATAGTTGGAGGGTTGGGAGTGGTCACCCTTCTTTGGGACAGGCTGAATGAGAGCTAACTTCCAGCAAGAAGGAAAGGTACAAGTTGACAGACAAAGGCGAAAGAGTTTGCCTAGGCAGGGTGTAAGCACAGAAGCACAGTTCTTGAGAACAACAGGAGGGACTCCATCAGGCCTATATGCCTTGTTAGTATTGAGGCCAGTGATGGCAGAAAATACATCAGCTGAAGAAATTTTAATGTCTAGCTTTATTTTACAATCGGTTTTTACATTTTATCTCATTTTAATCTTTCATTTTTCTCTCCCTTTGAATGAGGGGGGCTCTCTCGATTATATTTACTTATTCCCATTTTTGTCTTTTCATTTTATTTAATATTTCATGTTATGTTTTTTGTTACACTACCGAGAGAGTTGCTCGTAATAATTTAGGCTGGGTTTTCATTTTCCATTTTTGTCTGTTTTTAATCATTTATTTCTGCTCACTGACGGCAACCACTCTTCACAGTTTCCAATGAATTTTCATATTCTTTTTTCAAGTTTGTATATATCATTATTTCATTATTTTTCCTGATTCAGGGAGTCACTCTTAGGTCTTCCTCGCTTGCATTATATTTTCGTTTTCCAATTATGTTTATGTTTTATCGAATCATTTTTTCCTGATTGAGGGCTTGGCTCTTGTGTACTAAATGCATCGTCCATGAGAGCCTCCCTGGTGGTGGATATTTTTATGCAGATCAGTATGTACACAAGGCAGATAGGACGTCAAAGGCAAACTTACTGAGATACGGCTTTGACGAGGGAAAGATATTGACTCTGGCCAAGTGAGGTGAGGGGGGAGGGAGAGGATGATGGAGGGGAGGGAGAGGCTGATGAAGGGGAGAGGGGAGGGAGAGGCAGATGGAGGGGAGGGGGTAGGGAGAGGTTGATGGAGGGGGAGGGGGAAGGGAGAAGCTGATTGAGGGAAGGAGGGAGAGCGAGGCTGATGGAGGGAAAGAGGGAGGGAGAGGCTGATGGAGGGGAGGAGGGGAGGGAGAGGCTGATGGAGGGGAGGAGGAGGGGAAGTTGCAGGAGGGGGAGAGAGGGGTTCGGACAAGAGAGAAGCAAGAAGCTGGAGGAGGAGGAGAGAGAGAGAACAAAGTAATAAGAGTAGGAGAGATATTAGTAATGAGAGAGAGAGAGAGAGAGAGAGAGAGAGAGAGAGAGAGAGAGAGAGAGAGAGAGAATATGTGCCGGTAGAGAGGGAAAAAAAAAAGTAATAACGAGGTAGAGATTGGACGAGGGGCGGGGGGGAAGAGTAGGCTGGAAGAGGAGGGAGGGAGGGAGGAAAGAGGTGGAAGAAGGGAAAAGAGAAAACTGTAGGAGGAAGGAAAAGGGGTTAAAGGGGGGTTGGGGAGAGGTTAGAAGGTGGGAAGGAGGGGTTGGAGGAGGGAGGAGGAAGGGAGAGGCTGGAGGAGAGGGGGAAGGGGGTTGGAGAAGGAGGTAGGATTGGGGGAGGGAGAGAGAGAGAGAGAGAGAGAGAGAGCACGAAGTAATGAGGGCAGGAAGAGAGAGATATGAGAAAGAGAAGAGCCAAGGCATAAGACAAGGGGGAGATGAAAGAGTATAAAGGAATCAGGAGAAAGAGAGCAGAAAGAGAAAGACATGATGAGGAGAGGGACAAGAGGAATATAACTGATGAGGGTTAGAAATAAGTGATAGTCAGTGGGCAGAAATACGTGAGAGAGAGAGAGAGAGAGAGAGAGAGAGAGAGAGAGAGAGAGAGAACGGAGGGAGAGATAAGTAAGGGGGGGGAGGGAGAGAGAGAGAGAAATAAGAAACAGTTGGCTTAGAAAAAAATGCGTAATAAGGAGGACGAGAGGGAAGGAAAAAAAAAAGGAGATAAAAGTGGCGAGTGACGAGAGTTATATGCAATGAGAGAGAGAGAGAGAGAGAGAGAGAGAGAGAGAGAGAGAGAGAGAGAGAGAGAGAGAGAGAGAGAGGTAATAAGTGGGCAGAAATTGCTTGAGAGGAAAGTGTCTCAGTAAATAATGCAATAAAGAGAACGACATATACACTAATGGAAGGGCAGGACAAATGGGGATACAAGGGGCGGAGAGGAGGGAAGAGACGGAATGTAATATAACAAATTCAGAGAGAGGCAGCAGAATGGTGTAGAGCAGTGGGAAACAGAATATGGTATGGGTAAGTAAGAGAGAGTAGACAGAAATGACCTAAAAAAAAAACAAAAGGGAGACCGTATGTGACAGAAAAGCAAGGGGAAGAAAACAGAATACGGTGTAGAAATGTATGGAGGGTGGAGACATAAAATATTAAAGGATATTAAAGAAGGTATAGACGGAAACTAAGAATGTTGTATAAAAGTAAAGGGGAAAGAAAAAGAAGGTGGATGGATAATGAGGAGACAAAGCTGTTTAGAAAAGTAGAGAGGAGAACAGCAATTGGATCTTAAATGCAACCGAAAAGTAAGGACGTGAAGAGAAAGAAAACAGAAAAAAAAAAAACGAGACAGGGAGGAGACAGAAAATTTCAATAAAAGTTGAGGAAGATGGAACTTTGGTGCAAAAAAGTAGGAATGGGAAGTTTTAAAGAATTTATAGAGTATGAAGGAAGGGAGAAGACAGATAATGCAGTATCATAAGGAAGAAGAGGGTGAACAGTATTACTGAGAAAGGGAGATTAGGAAATAGTAAATTGGGAGGGAAAGAGGCGATACAAAAAGAAAGTGAAAATGGAGGAACATCAGGAAGTGAAAAATTAAACACAGAGTAAAAAAGAGCTCAGATACAAAATTCGTAGAGGAAAAGGGAAAGGGGAAGTGAAGTGGAATATGCAGTACGTGAAGCAGAGCAAACTGAAGGAAGGAAGCCAGACAATGGAGGGATTAAGTTGTGATGCACTTCTAGAGTCGTTGATGTATTGGTATATCGGATTCAGCGATTGTTTAAGTGTTAACAAAAATGAGTGAATACAAACACACTGACAACTTAGTTCAATCAACATATAACTATTCAGCCATGCCTATGAAATAATTAAGTTACTGGTGAGACACATAGTTCCCGTAGCATCATCACCACTACCACCACCATCATCATCATAATCATAATCATAATCATCATCATTCCGGTCTTATTTCTCATTATTACATGGAGTGGGAGGAAGGACATGGAAAAGAACAAGAAAGCTCAAAAGACGAACTACCCAAAAGTGTCCAGTGTTATCGGCTGAAACTGAAACTCAAACATAAAAAGGGCAACCATTCCACTAACTGCTACGTATCAACACATACCGGTAGGTCACCCGTCAGTTTATCGTTCGTCAAATCTCCTGTTAGTTCGTCCGCTCATTCACCCTTTCACTTCTCAAATCCATCCACATTCTTCTAGGTCTTCCATCTCACCTACAAGCCGCACACTGACCCACGAACATTATCTCTGCTACATGTGCTTTTTATCCCTGCGTCCCTTTTTCCTCATTATTTTCGTCTTCATTATATTACGAGTATATTAGTGTGTGTGTGTGTGTGTGTGAGAGAGAGAGAGAGAGAGAGAGAGAGAGAGAGAGAAACCCTTTACCCAACCCTTTTCATATCCGTCTCTCAATACGACCATACCATCTCAGCACACTCCGTAATGATGGCACCATGTTATCCTGCTCTTATTGGCCCCAGTGGTGTGTCAGAGTGGTGGGTCGAGGTATGTAATATGACTGATGGTCGTCTTTCCGAAATGGAGGGATTAGATATAGCCTTCCTTAACGCCTCTACTGGAGGGCTGTCCTAAAAATGAAATCCTCTGATAGCAGCAAGAATATACTGCTAAAAGATCTCACAGTCGTCAAGAAGATTTCAAGGCATTCAGCATTTGGTTATTTTTGCTGTGTAACACCGACCTTTCTGGTCGAGCAGACCCGTCAACCACGAGTAGGCAAGTGGTTTTGTTGGGCTGTCCTGCAGATGCTATGAGATATATACATGCACCGTGTAGGGAACCGTAAGGAGGTGTGGCTTCCAAGTCGACGCAGCTGCTCCACCGACGATGCAAAGTGCCACCACGTGAAGGCTCCTCGTCTGAGCCTAAACAATCATTCCGATACAGGCAAGTGTTCTATCGGGCTGCGAACTCGGTTTTGGTACGGTGTGTGTTCGATTCGAACGGGCTTTCCAGTTTCTCTGCACAATGAAATCCTTTGGTATAAGGCCGTTATGTCTTGCCCTGTGACGTTGACACATCGACCAATTGTCATCAAAATCAAAATTATTTCACCCGTCCCTGATCTTCAACCGTTCCACGGAGCTAGAATCAAATCACTTCATATAAAAAGGATACGGAAAAGCTTGAAAGAGTGCAGCGAAGGATCACAAAGATGATACCTAGATTGAGAAATAAACCGTACGAGGAACGTTTGGAAGCCCTGAATCTCTTTACCCTAACTAAAAGGAGGGTACGAGGAGATTTAATTCAAGCATTCAAAATATTCAAAGGATATGATAACATGGATGTCGATAAGTACTTCACAGTTGATCACTCGAATTATACTAGAGGCAATGGGCATAAAATAATTGACAATCGATTCCAGTCGCATGAAGCTAAGCATTTCTTCTTCAATAGAGTTGTAAATATATGGAATAAATTGTCCTCCAACGTAGTAAACTGTAATACAGTACAAACCTTTAAAGGTCGCCTGGATAAGTATTTGTCGTCTAACCCCAGCTTAATATGTTTACTCTTGAATAAAACACTTGTGTATGTATAATTTTCTATTTTATTTTATTCTAGTTTTTTAGAGCCTGGCTCAATTTATTAAATGCAGATATAGTATATGCACAGACTAGGATATGCACAGATAGCCCTGAGTTAACGGTCACTACTCATACTTTCGACCTGTGATGGGCTGTGGATCACTGAGGGTCCCTGTTAGTTAGGTGGCCAACATCGGGAGTTTTTTAATGTACCAGGGGTCATTGTTTCAGGAGGTTACTTGTGTGCTTGTCCCGCATGGGAAAGTTCCTAGTCTCAGTGGAATGAACGGAACTGGGGCCTGATTGACTGCTGCCTACCATAATAGCGCCAGGCAAGGCTGCCGCACCACCCCTGAACATCCACACTGTGCACTGTGCAAATTCCACGCTGTGTCCGCAGACGCCCCGTCAACTCAACCTACTCGTACATGTTGTCATGCATTAGTTATTTATTTATCTGATAATTCATTTTACTTTACTACTTTCTCTTTCAGGTTATTCATACTGGTAGCTTATAGGTAATGTATTAGAGAATGTAGCTTTTCCTTTTCAGTCTTTCCTGTGAAAATTTCCATGTCAGTTTTTCCATGCTGCGTGGTGGTTTTTCTCACTTTTTCTTGCCAGTTTTAACTGGAGGGTTTGGAGGCGGGGGGAGCCTTCTTGCTTTACTATCCTTAACTTTCAGCATGTAGAGTTAGAACTCGTAGTCATCGTCTACTCTTTAACAAACAACCTCGAAAGGACCATAAGGTCTGTTGCTGTTTGCTTTCCTTTGTACTCCTTTGTACTCAAAGTTATTTTAGATGAATTGCTCTGTCACCTTGACCATCACTACGTCTTTGACTTACCGTCAAACTTTTCATCAAGTACAGTAAGTTTTGAACGAATCAGAACCGTTTGTGTTGCAGGTTCGAGAATTTGACCTTGTCTTTAGACCTTGGCTTTGATAGACTGCTCAGAAAATCATTCACTTTGTCTTACACTTAACCGTTCCAACACTTTTGGTCCAAATCGGATAAAATCGCTCGAGCAGACTTTGTTTTGTGATCTTGAATTGAGAAGTCAGACCCTTGAGAGGCCTCATCCCTCCCTCTGAGTGTAGTCTAAATCAGATCAAGACAGTTGTTTTCTCTCTCTCTCTCTCTCTCTCTCTCTCTCTCTCTCTCACACACACACACACACACACACACACACACACACACATATTATATATATATATATATATATATATATATATATATATATATATATATATATATATATATATATATATATATATATATATATATATATATATACATATATACATATATATATATATATATATATATATATATATATATATATATATATATATATATATATATATATATATATATATATATATATGTGTGTGTGTGTGTGTGTGTGTGTCCAAAAAAATTCATCTGGCATCATTAAGTAACCATTGACCAGCAACAAGCAGTAAGCAGCCTGGGCAAGGGACGACGGGAGTTAGTATCTCTAGCGGTGGCACGGGAAGGTTGGGTACTGCTCCTCGCCCACCTCTCCCTTACCTCTTCTCTCCCATCCCCTCCATCTGTGTAGTAACAAGTATAAAATACTTGTTTTAATTTATCTTAAGTGTGGTTGCAACGGGGTCTGGCTGCAGACAGCATTGCAGTTTTACTTTTCTGCAAATTACACCCAAGTATCCTCCCGCCTATTCGTAATCTACATTATATTGATATTGAGTTTATAAAAATAACCTGCAAGAGGATAGTAAGGTCTAAAAATAAATCGTTTAGAAAGATGCTATGAAGCCTCCTACTCCACCTACAATATGGGCCACAAAAACATAGTCATCATTCAAGATGATAACTAGATCACTCCAGATCTAGTAATGAAAAAGAGATGAAAAGAGTCTGATAACCTGACGGAAATACGGATTCAGAGCAGTGTTTATAAACATACGTAAGCGTGAATTGTACATGGCTGTTGGTATATTCCGAGTATATTGTACACTGATACTCCTACCATGCATTGCACAAATCGAGAAATTACGAGGGTGGTTTAGGGAAACACGAGTCTGAGACTAAGTTTTATTTCTGACCGGTTTCACCAAAATGCCTCTTCAGAGAAATAAATTCACTAGGGCTACCTTGACTATATAGGTTCATCCTGTGCGGATCCATTGATTTTTATTACATGTATCTCCTTTTTTGCCATGGAGGCTTCTGAGCCCTAATCTATGAGGGAACACCATTGTCAATTCAGGTCCCAAGGGATTCACTGGATCCGGCAGGTTGTACATATATTAGGTTCGATTAGCCTTAGTGAACTCATTCCTCTGAAGAAACCTTTTGGTGAAACCGTCAGGAGTAAAACTTTGTCTCAGACTCATACTTCCCTACACCACCCTTATGTAACTGTCCTAATGTCTCAGCAATTAGAATGAATATTACAGTGACCGAAAAATCAAAACTATATGTGATAACAAGTAACTGTTATGGAGACTCTCATCGTGTAAACTGGGTTCCTCCCTTTATTTAGTACTTCCCCATGTCCACATACCATCAGTGCATTCCACTCAGTCCTAGCAATTTTCAAAAACGTTATCATTTGTAGCCTCGACAGTTGCTGTAGCTATTTTGCCCCTCAGAAACCCAAGACTACTTTCCATTTTAACGACGGGGTCAACTTTAATGCTCACTAAGTTACAATGCTCCGAAGAAGAATTTGTGCAACTTTGTCCGGCTTGAGGTTACAGGCAGTCTAATGATGCAAAGAGACGAAAAAGTTGACAAATTTGGCCCTCCGACACGGCAACTCCAGGGAGAAGCTTAACTTGCTGCTTCATTATGGGTGCAGTTTCCTCCCTCGCCAGCACCAATCACGCAGCGAACCCGTCATTTATTAAACGTATCCCCTTTGTCCATGGAGGCTAACGGTAGCTCCTGAGCCTTAATCTATGAGGGAACACCATTGTCCTCTGGCATCATCCCAGGGACCAATAATACTCCTGCTGCCACACAAATTACAACTGGCGTGAGCTGGATGGAAGGCCTCAGTCTGTCCTACCCAACCTTATGAACTGCCTGGCTGGGTTTATAGTGACCGACTAGACACATCAAGGTCTTAATCGAACGCTGAGTTGAATTCTAAGTGACTGGAGATTTTGCAACACTTTTTCCTTACCGACTTATTTTGCACATTATACCTCAGTAGCTTCCTTTATATTACTGATGCAACTGTGTCCAAATTAAATCGATATCAGTAAAATAAAAGAGACTTTAAGTGTAACAGACAAATAAATTGCTGAGGAGGAGGTGCTAAGAAGTCTCCTGTACCCTTATGTAAAACTGGCTGATCCTGTAGTTCTGAAGAAATCTTGGGAAAATAACACGCTTTACGCGGTCACATTCTGAGCAAGCTGTTTCTCACTGTCGCCTACGTTATGTCTGACACTGAAGAACGGCTTGTCCTGAACATGCCCAGGTGAAAAGAAGCGATCTTCCCGTGTTTATCCTGACCTACACAATCAGACAATATGCGTCTGATTATTTCCAGTTCCTAACTCAGAGTGAATAGGCCTTAAGTCACAAAGTTAATCCTGTGACTGAAATTATCATTGTCTTTTGCTCTAACAAGAATATTTTATTTATCTTCCCTGATTTACGAAAGTCATGCTGTTGTAAGGGAATGTGTACCTACTAAACTAGGCAGCCAGTGATACTACCTTCAAAAAATAAGGTATATTTCCACCGTCATTCACATTAGCATTAAACTTTACTTCCTTGTTTCTAGTAATAAAATAACCATTTCTTCAAGAATAGGCACGTAATTCGTTTATCGTAAAAGAAAGTTGATCAAACATATGAATAAATTACAAGTTACAGTGACGTTTCCTAAATTATTCACCAGTCAAGAGTAAAAAATCATGAAAGTTTTGTCGTGCTCTTGATAGTGTTTTAGGTTCTGATTCCGACAATTCCATCCGTTTTTTCCTGCCACGTCTAGTTTTTAGGATGAGTGATGAACCTTCATGTTGAAACTGTATATCCCATTGGAGGCCAGTGTCCAGAGTATTGGACAGAACTGGGAATTTTCAAATCGTAATTAAGTAGGGAACCCCCGGGTAGGGACCTGTGAGCTTCGCGACTATGAGCCGATAGGCGGAGGGCGGTACGCTTAGTTCCCTCCCAGTGCAATGCCTCGCCCAGCAACTCTGGGATCCAATGGGATATAATAATATTCACATATATTCCAGTTCGTAACACAGCTTATGCTTTTTTGCAGCTGTTGTTGTTTATTGAATCAGTTGAAATGTCAAGGCAATGCTAAAATAGCCCTGATTGTTTCTGTTATGTCTGTGGTTCGTTCACCCCGAGGGGACAGCGACGCAACATCACTAACGATATCAAGAAGGTCTGTCATCTGTACTTCGGCTGTGCTCTTGCAGATCAAGACAGAAGATTGGCACCGCATGTAATTTGTACAGCTTGTTCGAATGGACAAAGAGATTGCCTGAATAAGAGAAAAAAGGCAATGCCATTCGCCGTTCCTATGATAAGGAAGGAGCCGAAAGATCATGCTACAGATTATTACTTCTTCAAGGTCAACATACCCGGGTTTTCTGTTAAGAACAGGGACAAGATTGCTTACCCCAGTTTGGAATTCGTTATAAGACCAGTGCCGCACAACAATGAAGATCTTCCCATTCAAATACCACAATAAGATGGTATCGCCAGTAGCGACGATGAGGACGAAGATGTAGCCCAAACTGAGTCAGATGAAGCAGCTGAGGATGCAGAGTTTTCAGCCGACAATGAAGACACACCTGAACAGTTCTCTCAAGGAGACTTGAATGACTTAGTTCGAGATTTGGGACTACAGAAGGACAAGGCTGAACTTTTGGCATCTCGTTTGAAAGAAAAATGCCTGCTCAAGAAAGATGTTCAGGTAACATACTCCACAAAACGAAATGAAGATCTTTCTTCATATTTTTCTGCTGATGGACCACTATGTTTTTGCAACGACATTGATGGATTGTTCCGCTGCCTGTCACAGGAGAATGATCCTTCTCAATGGAGTTTATTCATTGATTCATCGAAGAAAAGCCTGAGGCGGTATTGCTGCACAATGGGAATATGAAACCTTCTGTGCCTTGAGGACATTCAGTGCACATGAAAGAGTGCTATGAAAACACTGCGGCCCTTTTTAGATGCCATGAAATATGGAGAATACAAATGGAAGTTTGTTGGAGACTTGAAAGTGATCGGTCTGCTGATGGGACTGCAATTAGGCTTCACAAAATACTCTTGTTGCTTATGCCACTAGGATAGCCGTGCAACGTCCAAGCTCTACGTGCAGTCGACATGTTCACCTAGACAAGCATACGAACCAGTAACTTCGAACATCGCGAATGAGCCCCTGGTTGCTCCCGGAGACAATCTTCTTCCTCCACTTCATATAAAGCTCGGCTTAATGAAGCAGTTCGTGAAGACACTGGGAAGAAGAAACACTGAAGCATTCGGATATGTCGCAAGCAAATTCCCAGGCATCACTGAACCTAAGCTGAAAGAAGGAATATTCATCGGACCACAGATAAAGGAACTTCTGAGGGGCCACAACTTCAGCACCTATCTGGCCGATGTGGAACTGGCTGCCTGTGCCTCATTCAAGTGGATATGTGAAAATTTCTGGTAAACAAGAGGTCACCGGCTTATGAAGATATTGTTGAGATATTTGTCAATTCATATGTTGCTATGGGGTGTACGATGTCGCTGAAAGTTCATTTTCTCCATTCGCACCTTGAAATATTCGAGCAGAACCTGGGAACCGTCTCTAACGAACAGGGAGAACTTTTCCATCAAGATAACAGTGCAATGGAGCATCGCTATCAAGGCTTCTGGAATGAAAGTATGCTCGCGGATTACTGCTGGATGCCGTACAGGGACGAGCCTGAAACGCAGCATCGAGGGAAGTCTAAAGCTCGACGATTTTGAGTGGTTTGACCTTTGCAAAAGTGCACTGAAACTCGCTTTCTGTTATATGTCTTGCAGGAGAGTTTCCTGTTTTGTCATCTCATTTTGGATGAAAATACAATGTATATGTGGACTATTTGGAGACACTGAATTTATACGAGGAATCGACATACTTCAAAAAAACTTCGAAACCTCAGATATACTAAGAAAAAATTCGTTTTTTTAAGTAAGCATATGCGTCCAGCGGTAAAAGTCAACCAAAATGATAAAAAGTAGTTTCCATAATATTGTGACGTGCTACGCTAAAATGGACTGCATATTCGTGATCGTCGTCAAATATAAGTCTAGAAATGTAATATTTTGTAGCTGATGAGAGCAAAAAAGTTTGATCATGTCAATATGTCAATAGCATAGGGGTGTAAGCGTGTTTCACTTTACCTTTTCATGGCTATATCTTGCATTTAATTTCTGCAAACACAGACGATTAGGTTTGGCTGAGTGAGTATAGAAACCTGGAAGCGTCAGTACTGTTTGCCATTAACTCCTTCATGATCGGGAAAGCTCAGATATTCTACTTCACTTAACGAGATATGATTTTATGCTACTGATTGTACGTCATAGGACCCAGTGTTATTACAGAAAATGTATTGTGCTATACATTGTGGGCTAAGGTCCCGGCATTTAATGTTACATCACGGACCTGATTTGTTGTGCAGTGATGCTCGAAGCAGCTGAATGCACATGAACAGGGGGTGGCCAAATCCAGTGTGTGTATCTGTGTCCCTTACAGAGTCGCTGTACAGTCGGGGAAAGTTCCGCATTCCCCACCTTTCGAAGCATTGGTGTGAGACGGGTGAATGTGAAGCGGCAGCCAGACCTCATGTGTCTGGTAACTGTGAGTGTGAAGGAGGGGGAGGCGAGGGATTGTGGGCAGAGGAGGGTTTGGTGATAGGTTGGGAATCACGTGTAAGTCTGCAATGTATGACTTGTATGGTGTGTTTGAGTTAATTTCGTAAGGATAGATGACAATATGATGCTAACATTTTATTTTAAAAATTACAGAGATGTCTGTAGAGCTAGTGTTCTCAGGAAAGTTATGGAAGTTTGCTGGGTTCGTACCGAGGTTTGAATGCTTTCATTCCCTCTCGACTTTAACATGAGACCTTGCCCCAGGAGATATTCGTAACGATATAACATATATTTATATGTTGTGATGACTTAAAAACAAGGCCATTATATATATATATATATATATATATATATATATATATATATATATATATATATATATATATGTGTGTGTGTGTGTGTGTGTGTGTGTGTGTGTGTGTGTGTGTGTGTGTGTGTGTGTGTGTGTGTGCGCGTGCGCGCGTGCGTGTGTGTGTGTGTGTGTGTGTGTGTGTGTGTGTGTGTGTGTGTGTGTGTGTGTGTGTGTGTGTGTGTGTGTGCGCGAGTTAAATAACTCAAACAGTTTTTCATCTAATTTTAACCTAGGTTGGATGAACGGATGAAGAAACGGCCAAGAGATTGATCTATTGTTTTTCAGAAGTGTTCGTCGAAAATCAAGGTTTGGCCTCGCAAGGTCAAACTAAACAGTTTTTATCCAATTTAGGTCAAACTTGAAGGAACGACTGACTGAAAGAAGAACGAAGGTGTTTGATTTTGAGAACAAGCATCCAAAGATCAAGTTACAGGACAAGGTCAAAGTTCGACTCGTGTGACTGCGTGAACAACATTTCCTATACAGTTTTTATCTGATTTGGATGAAACTTACTGGAAATGTTGAAGATCAGCCCAGAGGATGATCAACTGCTTTTGAGAACAACAGGTCAAAGGTCAAGGTCACACGAGAAGATCAACTGCTTCTGTCCAGTGTATACCGAACTGTACGGAATGGTTAAGGGTAAAGATAAAAAAGTCGATTTGGAGAACAGTCAAAGGTCATGGCCACATGGAAGAGTCAAAAGTTAATGTCACAGGACAAGTTCAGGTTAAACAGGCCAGAATGAAGTACTGTAATTCGATTTTGAGAGCAACTGGTTGAAGGTCAAGGTCACACGGCAAAGTCAAATGTTTGGCCCTTAGACCAATTTGTGTGTGCAGGTGCTGCACTTTCTCGGTGCTCGTTCTAATTGAAAAGAATATAATAGTAGGCGTCCACCATGGAGTGTGTGGAACGTGCTCAGACGAGCAATTTTACTATGTTGTTATTCTAACTTTCCAAAATGTGTATAGATCAGCTGTAGTTTTAATAACGTCATATATAAATGTGGTGGTACTCAGTTTGGCGCTTTTTTTTTTTTTTCGGGAATGTGTGGAAAATTCTGAGAAAAGTCACGTAATTAACACCTGTTACTTTTCCATAAGCGTTGGTGCTCTGTTCGATGCATTTTAGCATCTTTTGGCAGTATGATGTTGATTTTGAGAAAACAGACACATACAGACACAGACCGACAGACCGACACAGACACACATAGACACACACAGACACCAGACACAGAGAGACAAACAGACGGACACACACACACACACACACACACACACACACACACACACACACACACACACACACACACACACACACACACACACACACACACACACATTTTTCTATGATTCATCCACCAATGTGCGTAGGTCCGCTGTAGCTTTGATAGATTCCAGTGTTACCGAGTTTTAATGTTCAGTTTGGCGTACTTGGATTTTTTTTTTTTTTTCAGCGGTACAATGAGAGATTTCTGGCAAGTCACATAAGGAACACGTATTATTTTTGTCCGATGACTGTAAGTCCGTTGGAGTTTTCATAGGGCTGCACTCTACTAGCCTACGTGTCTGACAGGCTACAACATTCTTGCATGCGTCAGCTTTGATCACCTAATGCCAGCTATCCAACTGCTTGATCTCTAGCAGTCTGTTCAGTCCTTTATTCCGGAGGTCACACGGTATGACCTTGTCTCAAGCCTTTTTCGGTCTGTCGCAACTCCACCCTCCACGTTCACACCTCTCACCCTCCGCACCCAGTTGTCCTGCATCCAGTTCACATGCCGAAACCATCTCAGTCTACCCCTTCTCATCACAGTACTGATATTTTCAAGTCTCTAAACTCTTCATTCACGTCTCTCCCCCTCACCCAGACCAGCCATTCAATGACCCACTACACATCCATCTGATCATTGTCATCTCTGTACGTTTTAACCTGCGAATATCCTCCTACTTTGCCGCCCAAGTCATACTACCCTACAGCATTACACTATTAACACATGCTGCATATAAGGACCCCTTAGCTCAAATGGAGAGCTCTCTTTATGTCAGGAGAATAACAACTCTCTAAACTTCTTCCAGTTACTCCTTACCCTTGCAACCGAGCTAGTTCCAGCCTCACTTGCAGCACAAGTCATATCCCTTGAATAACAAAACTCCTCCACACACTCAAGACACTCTCCAGCAAGATTAAACCTTTCCCGCCTCTCTCCTATATGCTCTCCTTTATATACCCCACACTCAGAATCAGCTTTATTATACTGCCTAACTCTTGTACCACTACATCTCTCATATACAACACTTTCCACAAACATTGCACAAAACAGAGTCATTCCTGCACCCTTGGGGAAAACTGTTCTAACTTGCCAGAACAATTATCTTGTAATTCATAATACAACAGTGGACATATAAGCAGTGATTTTAAGAGAAGGTCCCTAAATCATAGCTGATACATGATCCGAAATTCCAAGCTTGTCAGTTTGAGGCAGAATATTTTACTATAGTTTGCCTTTTAAAATAAAAAGTAGCTCGAAATTGATGAAAAGCTTAAAGAAATATATGACGTTAATGATGATGATGATGATGATGATGATGATGATTACAAGCTGAATTCGCAAACTGGAAGAGTTTATCAGGGAAAGGGGTATGGACTGGACGAAAGAGGTGTGGACTGGACAAAAGGGGTGTGGACTGGACAAAAGGGGTGTGGACTGGACAAAAGGGGTGTGGACTGGACGAAAGGGGTGAAGTAATCGTTGGAAGGGGAGTTTGGAGACATTATTGTCGCAGCAAGCAACAGTAATCCCTGGGATTAGGCATCTTGTAAACAGACAAAAGACAGACAGGTTTACTGATAGATATACAGACAGACGGATATAGATATAGGTAGGTAGATAGACAGAGAGATAGATAAGCAGAAAAGTACATAGACAGATAGTTCGTCTCCCCTTCACAGAAACTCCCTCCTTCAATTTCGTTGCAGCTGAGAAAACTTAACCCGAAAAAGCGAGAGAAAAAGAGGGAAAGAAAGAGACGGGGAGAAAATAGCTCACTTTGATGAAAACACCTTCGTGGAGGTCTTCTACAGTTTTAGGAGTTCGTTAGAGAGAGAGAGAGAGAGAGAGAGAGAGAGAGAGAGAGAGAGAGAGAGAGAGAGAGAGAGAGCAGCAATGAAATGTGCAGAGACAGGGAGATAAAAGAGAGATGCAGAAAGGGAACTAAGAGAAGGGGGACGAGAAGAGAGTGGGAATAATCTAGACAAGGGGAAGAGGAAGGGAGGCAGAAAATTGCACAAAATATATTAAAGGAGAGAGAGAGAGACAGAGAGAGAGAGAGACAGACAGACAGACGGGCAGACAGACAGACAGACAGACAGACAGACAGAGACAGACAGGGACAGAGACAGACAGACAGACAAACAGACAGACAGACGAACAGATAGACAGACAGACAGACAGTGACGCACAGTCGTCGGTCAAACAGAAATAAGTTTTTCAGACAGAAAAATGTCTTACAGACAGATAGACGGACAAGCATGCATATATACATACATACATACATACATACATACATGCATACATACATTCATTCATGCATACATACACACATTGAGAGGGAGAGAGAGAGACGAACAGAGACTGGGACACAGACACAGAGAGACAGAGTCAGAGACAGCGTCAGAGACAGAGAGAGGGACAGAGAGCACAGCAAAGAGAAGAGGTAAGGGAGGAAGGTAAACAGGAGTGATGGAGGGAGGGAGGGAGTAGAGTGGAGGGAAGAGGAAGTACAGACGGAGGAGAGGCAAAAATAATTGAGTATTAAAAGGGTAGAGAATGTGAAAGAAAAATTGTGGGAAAGTTGAAATGGAGAGGCAAGGGCCAGAAAGGAGAGGTAGAGAGAGGAAGGGAGGGAAGGAGAGGGAGGAAGAAGAGAGAGGAAGGGACGAGGAGGATGGAGAGAGAGAGAGAGAGAGAGAGAGAGAGAGAGAGAGAGAGAGAGACAGACAGACAGACAGACAGACAGGGAGAAAGAGATAGGCTACACAGGCAGACAGACAAAGACAGAGACAGATGGACAGAACTAGAGAGAATAAGGCCTGTTTATAGAGCCACAGGTAATGCGTCCAGGTGCCACCGTTTTCCAGGTACAGGGATATCCGTATTATGTTCACCTGGCTTTCATATGTGAAGCATTGTGCCGCTGTTATGCAAGCCTCTGATTAGGGGACTGATAGGCCAATACAAAGGACAGTAAAGGCAACAGACCCACTTCACTCGAGGCCAGGGGGGTTTGTAGAAGAGGCCTTGACTATGATATCTACTGTGTAAAGGTTGGATAGAAAGGCAGTGAAGGTTGTACAAAAAGCAAGTGAAGGTGGGACAGAAAGCAAGTGAAGGTTGTTGGATCTCCTGAATTTTTAGGACTGTATCGTATGTCACTATGGAGATTTTGTAACACCTCTTCCTTCGTAATCTGTTCTGCTAATACACCTCAATATAATCTTGCATGTTACTGATGTACACTATGTCGATATTAAAATGATATAAAGACCATATAGGATAATGTATACGTGTAATAGATAAATCGCTAAGAAACGGGTGCCACTACGAAGCCTCCTCCTTTCTTACTTCCTTTACACTCATCGCGAGTGAGTTAATGACTCGTGCAGTCGATAGGCACGAATGTATTTTAACCAAAAGTCTACCTTCCAAAAACTAACAATTGTAAAGAAAAATAATCGACCTCCTTACCAGTCCTTCCAACGAAAATCGTCAGGAATGATGAGGAAAATCACTGTTAGGCAGACAATAAGTAAGTAAATGAAAATGAATAATTCAATATATAAATCAATAAACTGCCTCTGAATTTTCATCGACAGCCTATACTGTAAAGATCCATATAGTGCCCCAAACGGAGTCGGTCTTGGTTATCCCCTTCCATCGATTTTTGTTTTTAAGGTTGTTATCACTTTACCTTTACTGTATATTGTCCTGAAGTGTACGGTGCGTCGTAGTAAAAAAAAAAAAAAAAAAAAAAAAAAAAAAAAGCAGATATAAACGAAATTTTGCCCAAAAAATTTTATGACTGTGACCCTCGAGTCGTATTTGCTTCAGCCCAGTTAGCTTCCACAACCCTTTCACTACGGTGATGGCTGGTATGCTACAGTATGTGCATGCTACCACTAGACTCTTTCATTTTCATTTTCACACCGGGAGGGTTAATATAACCTTCATGAACCTCTTCATTGATAGATGGCTTTCCTAAGGATAATAATATCAACTGCAGTAGTAGCCGTAGGAACAGAAAGAATCACTCAGGAGAAATACACTCCGCGCCTCACAACAGGTCTAAATACCCGGCCACACGATCCGTGGCGACATTTAGGTTCGGAGTTTGATATGGAAGTGTTGGAAAAATGTCCGTGTAGACATAATGAACTGCAGCACCGTCCCCGATTGTGATCACATGTTTACAGCCTGATTCGCAACATGCCTTGAAAATGGTGAGCGACTTGTTCGGACACGATAGGAGCCTGTAGATCGTACGGCCGAACCTTTGCCCCTTCCCTGTGCCCTAGACCTTTGATTGCTCACAGACACGAATTACTACACTGATTCAGATCGGATTAAAAAATCTTTTAGTTGATTTTACCCTATGACCTTAACTTTTGACTTTTTGTTCTGATATTTGAAGTACTTCATCCTTGGCTAACCTTAAACCCCTCCATCAAATGTGACCCAAATTGAATGAAAAACTTTTGACCTTGCCCTGTGATCTTTAATTCCGACCACTTGTTCACAACACTGATTTTTATCACCCTTTCTTGTCCCTCAGCCGTCCTATTAAGTCTGATAAAAATCGGATTAAAACCGAACTGACCCTTCCCTCGACGATTACCCTATGAATCCCCCCCCCCCAATTAATCACCTGTTCCTCTAGGTGGTAAGTGCTGGCGACAATCATTCACTCACTTGATGCAGCGTTGCCTACTTCTTCATCACCTTTATCTTTCTTTTTATGTGTCTGCCCTCCGCTCTTCCTATTTTCCCCATCCCTCCACTACTCATTCCACTTCAGGTGGCTCTGCATGAATGACATGCGTAATGGCTTCCTTATAACCCACTAAACTATTTACAACGCTGACTGGTAGCCATATCGCCGTATAACTTGATGATTGGAGGCTGCAATAGCGTCCGTGTTAACTGGCTGGAGAGACGCAAATGCGGCATCCACCGGGGAACCAAATCTCCACACTTTTCCCGGCACCTTTTTGTGGCGAGGTGCTCTCTACCGCAAGAGAACATCGGTCTTGCGGGGGCGGTTTCTTGTCTGTCGTTGATAGGTCTGCTTGGCCTAACAGATTGGAGTTACTCAACAAACAACAACAGTAACAACAACAACCTGTTCCCCTGATGGTCCTCAGTCATTTTGCCATGTTTGATGCGAATACATCCATTTTTTTCTTTTTTCATAATCTTGAAAACAGACAGACGGACAAAAAGACGGACAGGCTGAACCGAACACATAACCCACACGTACTTTCACGCACGGGTGTATATTAAGCTAAAAGCTCGTCAACATATTAAAGAGGTTACTCCCCTTAAGTGCCATGTATTTTGAACTGTATTCCTGCTACCGCGAGACGAGTTGATGCAACCTAGGAAACACGGCTTGTGCTGAATGTGTTAGTGAATGCAGTAATAATGTTACCCCTGCGGTCTGAAGAATAAAAATTAATGGTGACAGCATGATCAAAAAAGAAAAATTATCCTCAGGAAAAAAGTGTGTGTGTGTGTGTGTGTGTGTGTGTGTGTGTGTGTGTGTGTGTGTGTGTGTGTGTGTGTGTGTGTGTGTGTGTGTGTGTGTGAGACAGACACACAGATACAGACACAGAGACTGAGAGGGTATGTTGTGAGCGAAGGTGGGAAGGAGGGGGGAATGAGTAAATGACTGGAGGAGAGAGTGAGCCAGTGAATGGAGGAAAGAGAATGAGTGCGTGTGAGGAGGAGAGTGTGAGTGAGAGACAGAGCAGGGGAGCGAGTGTGTATGAGTGGGTGAGCGGAGTAGAGAGAATGAGAGAATCAGTGAGTTAGTGGAGGAGAGAGTAAGAGAATGAGTGGAAGAATGAGTGAGTGAGTGAGGGAGCGGAGAAAGTGAAAAAATGAGTGAGTGAATGGAGGAGAGAGTTGAAGAAAGGGTGAGTGAGTGGAAGAATGTGAGAAAATGAGTGAGCAGAGAAAGTGAGAGAATGAGTGAGTGAATGGAGGAGAGAATGGGAGGATGGGTGAGTGAGTGAAGAGAGTAAAGGGATGGGTGGGTGGAGGAATGAATGAGAGAACAGGTGAGTTGATGGACAGAGAGAGAGAGAGAGAGAGAGAGAGAGATAAGAGAGGACATAAAGAAGCGGTTGGTGACTGGCGTGTAGTTTGTGTAGGCAGGATTCTTTAATTCCATCCATTAGTAAACTCTAGTGTTTTAGGATAGAGATCACAAGGCCACTCACAGACGATAAAAACATAAACTGCAGACCTAACAACAACACAATGAACACAAACCAGAGCCACACAACAGCAGTCACGGTTGAAACAGAAGCAGCTCAATGTCTGGTCTGAGCTGACATGAGGGGTCGTATACACGCTAGGTTAGGTGGCTCTTTTCACTTCTCTTTTCCTTATCAGTTCGTTGCTACATGAGTGACTTCAACCCCCACAATGCAATGATGTCATTCTGTATTTTTTCTTGCTATTACCAGGCCGCTTTATTCAACTTAAAATAGGCTTTTCGAACTTGAGAAAAATTTACTGTCTTCATAATAACCCCTTTTATACTACATGGCTGTCCAAAGCTTAATAAACTCGTCTAGTTGTAGCAACAGTTGAAGAAAAAGTACGTCCTCGGATTAAAGATGTTGATATCCTCCTACTCATAGTTGTCTTTTACATGGACATATCTTGCATTAATGAAATGCAAGAGAAAGTTAACACACAATATACAGACTTAAACGGTAAATGTAGTCCTGCTGCTACCAGATGATTATTTCTAGCATAGTGAAAGTGTTACTGGTAGGTATGTATAGCCCTCCAACTTTAAAGAGTCTTTCCTGAAGCGAATAGAAATAATACAGTGAAAAGGACATAATCGTACAGAAGGGGATTAAATCTTGCTTAATCCTTGCCACCAGCTCCCAACACCACCTTTTTTTTAGACTTTAATCCTTTCATTCTCATTAAGCATTTCACTCATTTATTTTTGCTACTTTGGGATTATTTTCAATTCACGGGAGACATCATGTAGTGAAGGAGCTAAATGAAGGCTGTATCTAAGCTCACCAGTGCGAAAACTTCCCTCCAGGCTGAGAAAAACTGTCTTAAAGTAGCGTTAGACCCTTGCAAATTAGGATGCCTCAAATATCAAGACGTGAAAAATA
>NC_137008.1:44883859-44996359 GCF_032717465.1 Coenobita brevimanus
TCGAAACTACAAAGAGCACCTGACTTACACCTCAAGTGGTGCTTTATATAGCGAAACACCGGGCCTTACTACTGCATAACTCATTCACCTTCCTGTGATTTGCCCTCAGTTGAATAAGACTGTCTGGCTTTAGCTGGAATAGAATACTAGAGCTGTCCCGGCCATGAGCGAGGGAAAGAGACGGGTTTGCGCATTCGTATTTATGAACATTAAACCTAACAAAACCTAATTTAATCCTGAAAGCCTTGGCATCCATTGGACCTAACTTTGGCGTTCTTCTGCTCAAATCTTGGCAAAGAAAGAAAAAAAGTGAGTGGTTTACAGAGGCTGACATGATATATGAGGCTTGGCTTGTGTTATATCTATTAAAAATGGGCTACGCAACTAATTTTAATAATTACCAAAAGAAGCTTCTAAAAACTGTTTTATTACTGAATTCGGTGTACCATTTTTTTTTTTTTTTACCTGACAACGACAGTCCCTAACCTCTTTCAGCTCAGTTGATGGTCAGATGTAATCAGACTGAAGGGTTGGTCTGACTAGTAATCGGAAGGCTCATACCTACCCCATAACTAGGAACAACAAATTTCAAGCAGCCATGGCTTAGCATCCGAGATGAAATGAGCCAGTTATGTTTAGAAAAAACAAACAAGCTATAGATATACATAGAGACATTGTCACCAAGATAAAGTGCACATTTTGCTTTCTGGCATAAACTAATTAGGTGTTGTTAGAACTTAAAGTCATATCATTGAAACAATACAAAAGTAAAGACAAACACAGAATTTTTTATGATGACTTCTAAGTCTTTCATGCAAACCTGATTTTGTTATTGTATACAGTTGCAGACTACACACTGCTATGTGCAGTGGCGTACCGAGGGGCGGGGGGCATGCGGCCATGGGCGCCCCCTTTTGCAATATATATATATATATATATATATATATATATATATATATATATATATATATATGGTTAACTGTTTGTAATTGAGACTAATACAGTGATTAAATTATCATAATTTTTAATGTTATTATTATTATTAGTTCATTACAGTTGTAAAGTTGTTTGATCGAAATATGAGCGTTTGAATTTTAGTAGTAGAAGGTTATTGGAGAGACTGAATCATAACTCAGTGGCACAGAGTACTTAAAAATGGCTTTAGAATATGCTATATTTATGTCGTATACCCATTCCATATGGTCTCAAAATGATCATAAATTTGGCCAAAATGCAAAAGTTTCTCGGGGAGGGGGCTGTAAGCCCCCCCCCGAACCCCCCCAGCTGTATGGGCTCGCTGCGCTCCCCGAAGTCATGGGCTGCACAGTTAATAAGATAAAAAAAGCCCCTCCCCACTTTTTTAAACTTTCTGGGTACGCCACTGGCTATGTGGGATCCAGGCTGATCCCATCTAAGAGGTACAGGTGATCCAAAAATGACCGTCAAAAAATGAAGGACTTCTTTACACCTTGACGATTTCAAATTGTCATACGACTGCTTCTGTTCCAGGAATTCCCTTTAGTTCCTGATAATAGTGCCATTCCCAGTTCATCATAATCAAGATGACTGAAGGTTAGGCACGTCCCAGTGATCTGCTGCAAATCCTACTACTCTGACCACACACAACATTTTCCATACACCCATGACATACGAACCCCTTGAACCATATGACTTTTTTTTTTTTTTCTCTGTCTCTCTCGCTTTCATCTTCTTCTTCCCAGCGCTTGTTGCCATGACCTCAGGTTTTATTTCTGGTCCGATTACTTTGAAACTTACTAGGCATGTACTGTATCTAGGACTGCCATCAAGAGGCACATTATTTACATGCAAACTTTAGGGCATAATTTATAAATCATTTGCTTTGAAAATGTAGCCATTCAAATTTTATATTATTTTTTTACTATCTCTAGACCCTTTTATTCCACTTACGAGAGACTTGTCGAATGAAAGGAGTTCGACAATCTCCATCAACACTTTTCATTACAACACTTCTTCCTTAAGATGAATAAAATCGTCTGCAGGTTCCAAGAATTAAAAACAAAACGTTGTAGGCTGAAAAGGTTAACAAAGATTGCTTCTAACCCTTTATTAAGAGTGGTTTCTCTTAAGCCAAGTAGAATCATGTGGTGCAGCAAGGTTTTGATAAAGCAAGACTCCTCCTAATGAAAGGGTTAAAGTGCTGAACAGATGGAGGCGGGAAATATTTCCTGAGATCAATACTTGCACTTCAAGGTACCCCCAATATGAATATTGTTTTATGACACTATACTTGTATATCAGGACTTAAAATAAGTTAGTTTCATGTGCAGTGTTTTTATGTGAATGAAGTAGGCTACAGTGCATAGTAGGCCGTATGCGTTATTCAAATACTTAGTAACTTTGATATGTTCGCAGGTGTAACTGGTGACCCAGATTTAGCCAGTTCACTCAGATGACTTACTTCCCATTTGGTCTTGCTACCTTCAGTTTTACAGAGCCTGGGAGACTTAAGACTGGTGAAGTTAGTAATAGCTTTCATTTACTTTAGAACTACATGGCCTCCTTCAAGTTAAATGAAAAATTTTGAAGGTAGCAAGAACAAATTAATAAAAGCCGTACTACTGTATAATCAAGGAGTTAAATGGTACATAATTCAATTTAGCGATGCCATGAAAGTAGTTTATGTGTTCATTAAGTTACATGTATTATTATCTTGTTGCAGAAAACACGACGAGCGACGCCTGGAACTACACCCTACCCAATCTACTGGAGTTCCTAGAGGAGGGAAGTGGGCAGGGGCAGGGCGCTGGACCCATTCTGCAGGACCCCAACAAAGCCACCGAGTCCCCCGCCACCACATTATGGGGCACAGCCAGCACCGCCCTCACTCACCCCCCCACCACCCTGCCCCCATCCACCACCACTACACCACCGATCAACAAGCCCATCTTCCCTCTCAACTTCACCATCAGGAGCACCGTCGGCACCATACTCAAGACTAGGGCTAATATTACCACCGTCCTGGAGCCACTCACATCTGGCCCCGGACCCCTCATGGACTCTGGGACTCTCAGGGTGCTCAGTCCAGCTAGTCCGGACCTCCTGCTGAATACAAACGACTCGTTGGTGACCGTGGACGACACTTTCTGGCTGGGTGGAAACGAAAGCTTGAACAGAACGCACACTGGGAACGACACAACAGATGGCCCTCTGGTGGACACTGTGGGAATGGTCATCACCTCAGTCATCCTTGGCATCATGATCCTCACCACGGTCATAGGTCAGTCAGTAAACACCGTAATTCTGTTTTATCTGTATCATCCAGTCAATTTTTGCCGCATCAGGAACGTAGAGGGCCGGTACTAGGTGAAGTGTAGACATTTAACCCTATTCGGTGCACCCCGTATCATTTTTGATACGCCCTAACTAATTTTTGCCAATAAACTCTAGTTTGTAAGCAATGCATGGTCTCACGATTATTTTCTTGTTAAATTACTGGAAACACAACAAAATAGTGATTCTGAGCGAAAAAACTGGGTTGAAACGAGCGTTTTCTCTAAAATTAACGATTTTTCCCCGTGGAGAGCGCTAAACAAAAAGAAAACGCTCGAAGATGAGTGGAATATCTGGGACCTTAGCCTACGCAAGCCTAACGGGCATCAACACAGCTTCCAGACGTACGATACGTTTCCTATTTTCATTAAAACTACTTTATTTTCTATGTATTATTCATTGTTCATACTTTATGACTCCTCATACCTAGTGAAATAGTTATTTCATTCACTAATTTTATTATCTATGTATTATTCATTGTTTTTTCTCTATGACTCCTCATACCCAATGAAATGGTTGTTCGTACACATACACACAGATACACACATGTGCATTGTATTGTGCACACAGATACACACACGTGCATTGTAATGTGCACACACACACACACACACACACACAAACCTCGCGGCTCTCGTGTAGGCGTGCTGGATGACGGTTAGTTAGGCATTAATTAGGGGACGGGGTGGATGTGCCGACGGACGGAGTCATTGGCTTTTATTTTCGACTATGTTGACCCAGTCGAAGATTACTTGGAAGAGGTAGTTGGCGATGATGATGATGATGACCTTGCCTTGGATAGAGTAGCTGAGGGCGACGATGTAGATGATGATCAGAATGTTGACAAAATGAAGAAGAGTGGGTACCACTCAGAAACAGAAAGCCACTTGTGAAAAATAGATTAATCAGTTCTTTGGACCAGTGCTTGAACAAACATAATTATGACGAATTTGTCCTGCCACACGAGCTCAGGGAATATACCTGCATTTTAGAGAAACCCCAGAGAAAATTAGATATTGGTAAGTCAATATTATGGACCAATCATACAGAAGGTAGGCCTGTTGAGAAGGTATTGCTTAGTGAAGGATGTTTTGTTAGGAGAGGCAAGGTCAGCTAATACAGAAATAATGGCATGGGAGTTGTTTATAACATCTAATATGATTGATGGTATTGTAACCCATGCTAACACAAGGCATAATTACCGAAATTTCTAATACTGACTGCTGAAATACCAACACACGTCAAGATGACTGATGCCATAGAATTGAAAAGCTTTTTTGGCCTGCTCTATCCAAGAGGTTTGTTGGGACAAAATAAATATTGCTATAATCGTCTCTTCATGGAAGCGTTTGGTCACCCAATATTTGAAGCCGTCATGTCAGTAAAACGATTTGGTTTCTTACATGCCGACATAACTTTTAACAACATTGATACCAGACACCAGAGATGGGTACACGATCAACATTGATACCAGACACCAGAGATGGGTACACGATCAACATTGATACCAGACACCAGAAATGGGTACACGATCGGTTTGCAGCAATCAGGGAGCTTTTTGAACAGTTCAGTAATTGTTGTTGCTCAGTGTTAGAGCCAGGTGACTTCTTGACCACTGATGAAACGTTGTATGGGTGCAGAACACAAATAGGGTTCAGACTACAATAAGAGCAAACCCGTACTCTGTGGCCTCCAATATAAATCTATTAATGCTGTTAGATATCCATTTACCTTTAGGACAGCTGTATATTCAGGTAAACCTGGAGAGCCAGGACCACACTACATACGCGGTACAGTCCCAACAGTGAAAGCTCTGGTAAGTCAGTTACAAGACTCAGTCGACCTTAGAGGTAGGATTATTAGCCTGGATAGATTGTACACCAGTATAGAGTTGCTGGAGTGGCTTCAAACACAAGGTATCTCAGCCTTAGGTACTATAGACTCTACTAGGAAAGGCATACCACCAGAGATAGTCACAGAAAGGGAAGATAGGTCATACCAAGTTTACTGGAAGAAACACGGGGAGGAAATGACACTGAATCCTATGTAACACCCACCAAAAGCAAAGGTAAGAAAGATGTGTTACTTCTGAGCACAGTTTCCCCTATATTAGGCATTACCAAGGATGATGATTTGAAAATATATATATATATTATATGTATATATATATATATATATATATATATATATATATTTAAATTGTATGATTTCACTAAAGGAGGCACTGACATTATGGATCAGAGAATAAGTTTTCATACAGTACACACTAAATCTAGAAGATGGACAGTGAATGCCCTTGGCTACATTGTCAACACTGCCAGAGTAAATTCACACAATTTATTCGTTATATAATAATCAGGACCCAAGATAAATTGCTTCAATCTCCTATGGCTGGCAGTTAGTGAAGGCATTGTGTAATCTGCAAATTGAAAGAAGAAAAGTTCAGGCTTGTGGTCTGACCAGGAATACAATAGCTAAGATGAATCTGATGCTCGGACAGGGAGATGTAGAGGAGGCCGTCCCAGAAGTAACACATGAGAATAGGTCAGGCAAGCAGCACAAGTGTCATTCATGCCTGGAGTCTATGGTCCAGGATACACTCAGAATCGCCCCAAAGCAAAATCGTCCACGAAACAATGTCAAGTATGTCACAAGCACATCTGTGATCAGAATTGAAATAAAGTATGTATGAAATGCTATAGTAACATGCCCAATCAGTGAAAGTCTTGTTTTGGAAATTAAGAATGAATATGCATGTCTGTGAATATAGATTATGACTGAGTTTACGTTATATACGGATTATGTTTTTGTTTAAAAATTTCCTTATATGATAGATGTAAATAGAGATACGGAAGGTGAGGATCTTGCAGCATAAGAATCCTCCGGCTTACTTATATTAGTTGTAAGTGTAGAGTAAAAAGGATGTTCGAGTGCGTAGGATCAAATACCGCCGGAAAATACATAGAAGCATAGGCATGGATAGCCTCAAGTTAACGGGCTGTGGGTCACTGAGGGCCCTGTTAGTTAATTGGCACCCGGGATCTTTTTAACTTACCAGGGGTCGATGCAACAGGAGGTGGATCAGCTGAAATGAAGCATGGTCTCGCAGTGTAGAGAAGGAGCTGGGGCCTGATTGACTGCTGTCTCCCTTGAAAGCGCCAGGCAAGGCTCTGGACCTAACCCTCATATCCACACTGTGCCTGTGCATTACCCAGGGAACAGCTTGTTCTCCGGTTACAAGAGATATAGGGTTTAACCAGGAAGCTACAGGCTGCTCTAAGCGATTCAGTAATCCAAAGACTGGCACGTTTCCTGGTTAACAGTCTACTCGTAAGAATTTAATGGTGATCCCGCATGTACGGAGCTTTGGCTGGCAGCTGCATTTTCTCGTGGTGACTACTAACAGAGGATCAAGGGACTGACTTCTGGAGAGACTGACTGGCTGACCGACAAAGGTCTCAGTGATAGGCTAGTGATTGACCAGTGGGAAATTACTAATAAACTGACATCAGAAGGAGTCTACTGACTAATTTGTCGGTATTTTGGGATTGACTGCCCCACTGAATAACCATTGATTTATACTGTATACTGATGATGTTTTGGGTATAACTATTCATAATTGAATATTTGTTATTGCATTGCTCTGAATACTCCTTGGGGCGTAGCATGAGCAGATAGAGCTACCGTGCCCTTTGAATAATTGGTTATAACTAAATATTTCTCTGTGCCCTTCAATTTTAATTTGCAGTACTCAGATTTAGAAATACCTATATAATATATTGGTGACAACAGATTCAGCCTTCTCAAGGACCTCCTTCAGCTGTAAGGAGTGAGAAGCAGGTAGACCTTTATTAGACAACAGAGGGGCAGACAGAATAGGAGGTAGGTAAGGCACAAGGCTGTTGATGTGGAATTTTGCAATTATTATGCAATATGTATGCCTTTTCAAGCATTAATCTCCCGTACATCTACCGCCTTCTGCCTTATCTACCTCCTGTACTCCCCGGCCCTTTCTCACTCGCCATCCATTTGTATGATAAAGGTCTACCTGTTTCTCACTCCTTAGTTATACGTGAAGTGGGTCCATGAGAAGGTCGAGTCTGTTTTGTTCTCACGAATAGATTATATTTCACACACCAACACAATCCTCACAAACCACCACAGACCTCACACACCACTACAGTCCTCACACACCACCACAGTCTTCACTCACCAACCCAGTCCTCACACACCAACGCAATCGTCACACACCAACACAGTCCTAACACACCACCAGTCCTCACACCACCACTGTCCTCACTCATCAACACAATCCTCACACACCACCACAGTCCTCACACACCAACACAGTCCTCACGCACCAACTCAGTCCTCACCCCACACGTGTAAAATTAATAAGAATAATCTTTTACTTCTATAAATTCATTATTATATAGTTGTAATGACATTTGAAAAATAAATAACTACTTTCTAAAGGGAGGAGGTTGGGGAAAGTGGTTGGTGGGATACATGGCGAGTTGGGTCCTCGTCCCGTATCCTGGTTACACACTTTTTGAGTGTGGCTGAAACTCGCGTAGCTAAATATTATATTCAGTCATTAGAAAGAAATATATGGTAGTATTCTCATCATCATCATTATGAACTTTCCATTTTTAGTCCACAGCAGGACTGGACTCTTCACTTAGGGAGGTTTTAGTCAGGAAGCCCTAACCCACGGCCCTGCACAGCTGTTGACTTTATGCACGGGTTTTATTCGCTCCTGTGTAGAGCACAGGTGTCATGTGTGGGGAGGCTTCCCACACAGTTCTTCTCAACAGGATGGAGTCGGAGACTTTTTGTCTCATTAACTTTCCTCTTACTGGCTCCCTTCAACCTCTGTCTCTTCGCGGCACTGTTGCATCAGTCTCTTTTCTATCGCCACTTCAATGGTCACTGCTCCTCTGAACTGTCTGCTTGCATCCCTCCACCACCACAGCAGGCACTCAGCACCCGTCTTAGCAACAAACTCAGCCCTTTTCTGTCCAACTCTTTAATGGAAGAGTTAACAGTTGCTCCAGTCATTCATGTATGCAACAGGTCAACTCTGGAATTGTCTCCATCTCTGTTTTTTTTTTTACTGCCTACGGTCTCCAGTCTTTCATACACAGTGTGTCCAGGCATCTCGAAATGAACTGATCTTGAATTTGGCTCTGCTGTCGTTTTTTTCTTGGAGGGAGCAATTTGCAGGTCCTGCCCTTTGGTGCCTTCTTTCTTGCATAAAAAAAATACTCGCATGTATAACCAGGTATTATTTACATGCTTACATTATTAGATTTCCTTGACTAATAGCTACCTCTCCATCAACTAGTCTACCTAGTAGTAAATCCACTGAAAGTGGGTTTAGGAGTTATGAAGGTGAGGAAGAAAGAGAGAGTATTAGCGGTGGCGAGTGAGAGAGAGATGGTGGTGAGAAAAAAGCGGTGGTAGTGAGACGGAGAGTATGGTAGAAGGGAATATAGTGGTGAGTGTGAGGGTGATGGAGGGAGGGAAGGTGGTGGTGAGGAAGATGGGAGGTGGTGAGTGTGAGGGAGGAAGGGTGGTGATGATGATGAGGAAGATGTGTAAGCTATCAACTTCCATGTTATGGACGGTGTGTGTGTGAGAGACAACAGTAAACGGTTTATTGATACTGCAGCCCTCAGACTGAAAATATAGCCTACGGCTTTGATATATGGCAAACATGATAAGCGTTGGTGAATGGTAAAATATTTTATCATTTGATATTTACATTAATTTTAAATTTGATAATAGTTAAACGTGTGTATGTGTGTGTGTGTGTGTGTGTGTTTCAGTGCGCGCGGATGCGGTACGATATGTTTGGCGGCGCTTGCCTTGCAACGGCGCCGACGTGTCCGAATGCGTTCCTTTCACTTCGTCAAACCAATAATATTACTCAAGATTCTTTTCTCGATACTAGGGTCGTAAGTGTGGGAAATCGCCAAGGGTTGCACCGAATAGGGTTAAGGCGAGAGTGACCAGTTACTCGCCTTCAGTACCATAATGCGAGGAATAAGCTTCGACCCTCCCTCGGATGTAAACGTTTGGAAGCAATGTCCGGTTAGAGAGCCTGAACCAGTTAGACCAGCAGGAGTCCATTTGGCTGCATGGAACTATTTTTCAATTACTGACTTAAGGGTGTCACACGTCCTTATTTTTAAAACTAAGAGGTTGAAAGTGTAGGCAAGCCCCTGTGCCGTGTAATTATTGACGGACTGTTGTAATTATCATGCATGTGTCATTGCAGAGGGCATCCAGCCTGAGGTGAAGATGACAAACATGATTTAACTTTCATGGTGAATTCCATAAATGTCACAAACTAAAGGGGTGCCAGCAACTTCGCCATCTCTAAGAAGACTACTGTTATTACTAGGTGTGGTTAGACTATTTGTTTATCTATAGCCAGACGCCATAATATCGTAAGGGGTGGCCGTTTGACTTTGAATTAGTTGTTTTACGGGGAGGGGCACTAAACTTCCGCCAACCCACTTGGTGACAAGTACGGAACACGTAGGGGTTGGTTAATGGGTACCTCTCAGCGTTGTAAATGCTTTCCTGGCTCATAGGAAACCATTAGGCTTGTCACTTACTGAAAGCTACTTGAAAAGGAAAGAAGATTAATAAAACGTGACAGGAAAGCTGGGAGACACAGGAAGAGAGGAGGGCAGACACAAAAAATGAATGATAAACGTGAAGGAAAAAATAGGCAGCACTACATCAGGTGGGTGGATGATGTTCGCCACCACCAGTATGTTCATCTGCTGGTACACTGGCAGTTCTCATTCATTCATGGAACACATGGAAATACAAGTTAGAAAGTGTTTCGAAATCGGCTGCAAAGAGAGACTAAGAATCCAATCAAGCACTACCAGATCGACAAAGAAGGCCAGAGCTTAGCCAGTACGGCCACATCAGGATATTGGCATACTCTACTTGAATTCAGCACCACTGAACCCGTACTACCCAGCCACACCCTCCACCACCCTGCCAACCCACACACTCTTCCCACACTGCCCACCCAAACCCACTCTGCCCACCTACACCCACACCATCCACCCTGCCCATCCACACCCACACCAACTATCCCATCCTACCCACCCACACCCATACCACCCACTCTGCCCACCCACACCCACATCACCCTCCCCGCCCACCCACACCCACACCACCCACTCTGCCCACCCACACCCACATCACCCTCCCTGCCCACCCACACCCAAACCACCCACTCTGCCCACCCACACCCACATCACCCACTCTGCCCACCCACACCCACATCACCCTCCCTGCCCACCCACACCCACATTATCCTCCATGCCCACCCACACCCACACCACCCACTCTGCCCACCCACACCCACATCACCCTCCATCCCCACCTACACCCACACCACCCACTCTGCCCACCCACACCCACATCACCCTCCCTGCCCACCCACACCCACACACACACTGCCAGTGCTCACACGCCCACACCTCCACTAAACACGAGGCCAGCAGCAGTCAACGATAATACAACTCAGCCTTGTTGCTCGTGGCGCCGACAATAATGGTTTTTGCCAGGAAAATGCCGCCTCGAATATCTGCTGGAAAAATTCACCCACCAGGTTCACTGTTTCCTTGCAGGCGCGCGCGCGCGCACACACACGCGCACACACACACACACACACACACACACACACACACACACACACACACACACACACACACAAAGGCATTACACAGAAAATTTTCATAATTATAACTACAAAATGTCCTCCATATGACCTACCTTCCTAACTACAGCATGTCTTCCATTTTACGTACTTTCAAAAATATACGTACAGCATGCCTTCCTTATGGCCTACTTTCACAGTTATAACTACAGCACATCCTTCATGTGATTTATATTGAGAATTATAACTGGGCTACAGCATATCCTCAATATAGCCTACTTTCATAATTATAACAATATATCTTCCATATGCCCTACTTTCACAGTTAAAACTACAGCATATCTTATATACTGTATGGTCTACCTTCCTAATTTCAGTATCTCATACGTACGGCTTTCCTTCACAAGTATAGCAACATGTCTTCTATATACGTCGTGTTTTTTTTTTTTTTTTTGGTTAATTACGCATTAAATTACAGAAGAGATTCATTGACACATATATAGTTTATTGGCTAGTATCTCTCGATTCACATCATAACCAGTTCTATGGAAAAAGTTTTGATATTTTGGAACTCATCCTTGGCAAACAACGAAGGCCACCTGTATTTCTCTTTTGAACAAACAAACATCTCATACACAGAGTGAAAGTTTTTTTTTTATGCAAAAAAGAAACAAAGGCTGAGAACCTCCTAATCTGTTCTTTTCAAACAAAAATTAAAACAAAAATGAAAGTCAGATCCAAGATTAGTTCGTGGTAGAGATGCTTCACTACAATGAATTTAAAGTTCTGAAGGCATAGATAGTGGGAAAGTGACAGAAGGACAGTTCCAGAGCATATAAATTGCACAGATCAAGGACTGTGAGTACCATTTACCTTTTGCATCAAAGAGGTGGACAGAAAATGTGTGAGTGCATGTAGAAGACGGGTGCTGCGTGCCCGCCATAAAGGGAGCAAACTGCAAAAAGAGACTTTGGTAGAACAATGACCAGAATAGTAATGACAGAAAGAGAGAACTTAAGGGAGTCAGGATGAAAATTGTACTCTGTGCATGGGCAAATATGGGGATGAAAAATGCACTGAGTCTGTTAATGTACCTAACCTCTGTGAAGCTGTTTTTGTTAGAAAAGTTTTGCCTACCTCTGTCTACTGCTGAAAATATAAACAGTAAAATGACTCAAAGTTATCATCGCTGATTCTTCGCACTCCACGTCAACATGTCGTTACAATGTTCGATTGGGATTTGGGGATATATCTCGTTAGTTTTGCTAATGATTCACCTCTTTTTTTTTTTTTTTTTTTCCCCGAGTGTGTGTGTGTGTGTGTGTGTGTGTGTGTGTGTGTGTGTGTGTGTGTGTGTGTGTATGTGTGTGTGTGTGTGTGTGTGTGTGTGTGTGTGTGTGTGTGTGTGTGTGTGTGTGTGTGTGTGTGTGTGTGTGTGTGTGTGTGTGTGTGTGTGTGTGTGTGTGTGTGCGCGTGTGTGTGCGCGTGCGTGCGTCCGCGCGCGGGAATATTGGTGGGCAGGTTGCAGGGGACACGTGTTCGATAACCCATGGATTGACTGGGGTCTATGCCTATATCCTACAAGGTTAAAAGTTAAGGGTGATGTCAGACACGTGTATCGAGGACCACTATACATTTCACCTATGACAGGTATCTAGTTATTCCGCCCTCAAATGTGAGTTCTCATCCATTAGGTCGGACACTGGGTCCCTCATGCTGCAGCGCTGTATTTCATTATGTGGCGTGGCGTCCTGTTGTGGCCGCCCAGTGTGAAGTATTGTGGCCCTCTGATAGCTTTTTGATGTGCAGTGATGGCCTGTTGAGAGGGGGTGCAGTACTGTGTTGATTTGTGCATGTGTGTGTGTTTATTTTATGTGTGTTGTTTGTTTGTTTGTGTGTGTGTGTGTGTGTGTGTGTGTTCTCTGTACTGTGGTGGAGTATTGCAAAAAAGAGGTACCTTTTTCATGTAGGCTACTATGGTATTGTGCAAAGAGTTATGTACTGTAATGTGCTACTGTGATATTACTTTTGACCTGAAGGCTATACCAAACACCATCACTTGCAAAACCCTCTCACACACTTATTCAGACCATCTAGAGTTGCCAAGAATATAGTATAGAAGAGGTCACCGTACTTTGGAGGTTAAACCCAAAAAGTATTATTAACTGCCTCGCCTTACGTCATAGGGAACTGCATGTCCAGCACTGCACCATTACATTTTCAAGTTGCAGTTAGTGTTGTGTTGGCAGAGTTTCTGTGGGTGTTGTGTTGTGTTGGTGGAGTTGCTGTGGGTGTTGTGTTATGTTGGTGGAGTTGCTGTGGGTGTTGTGTTATGTTGGTGGAGTTGCTGTGGGTGTTGTGTTGTGTTGGTGGAGTTGCTGTGGGTGTTGTGTTGTGTTGGCAGAGTTTCTGTGGGTGTTGTGTTGTGTTGGTGGAGTTGCTGTGGGTGCTGTGTTGTGTTGGTGGAGTTGCTGTGGGTGTTGTGTTATGTTGGTGGAGTTGCTGTGGGTGTTGTGTTGTGTTGGTGGAGTTGCTGTGGGTGTTGTGTTATGTTGGTGGAGTTGTTGTGGGTGTTGTACTGTATTGGTGGAGTTGCTGTGGGTGTTGTGTTGGGCTGGTGTTGCTGCTGAAGGTGTTGTGTTGGGCTGGTGGAGTTCCTGAGAATGTTGTGTTGGTTTGCTATGGTGTTGTGTTGTGGTGGTGGAGTTGCTGTGGGTCTTTTGTTGCGATGGTGAAGGTGTTGTGGGCGTTATACTTGTATTGGGCTGCTTGAGTAGATGTGGGTTTTGTTGTGTGTAGATGGAGTTTCTGTAGGTGTTGTGTTGTGTTGTGTAGGCGGAGTAGATATTGGTGTCGTCTTATGTTGGTGAAGGTGCTGTGGGTGTTGTGTTGTGCTAGTCGAGTTGTTCTTGGTGTTCTGTTGGTAGAGTTCCTGAGGGTGTTGTGTTTGTGTTGTGTTGTATTGGTGGAGTTGCTGAAGGTGATGTGTTGTGTTGTGTTGTGTTGTACTCGAGGAGTTGCTGAGGGTGTTGTGTTGTGTTGTACTCGAGGAGTTGCTGAGGGTGCTGTGTTGTGTTGTATTGGTGGAGTTGCTGAGGGTTTTGTGTTGTGTTGTGTTGGTGGAGTTGCTGAGGGTGTTGTGTTGTGTTGTGTTGTGTTGGTGGAGTTGCTGAGAGCGCTGTTTTGTGTTGTGTTGGTGGAGTTGCTGAGAGTGTTGTGTTGTGTTGTGTTGGTGGAGTTGCTGAGGGTGTTGTGTTGTGTTGTGTTGTGTTGGTGGAGTTGCTGAGAGCGCTGTTTTGTGTTGTGTTGGTGGAGTTGCTGAGAGTGTTGTGTTGTGTTGTGTTGGTGGAGTTGCTGAGGGTGTTGTGTTGTGTTGTGTTGGTGGAGTTGCTGAGGGTGTTGTGTTGTGTTGTGTTGGTGGAGTTGCTGAGGGTGTTGTGTTGTGTTGTGTTGGTGGAGTTGCTGAGGGTGTTGTGTTGTGTTGTGTTGGTGGAGTTGCTGAGGGTGTTGTGTTGTGTTGTGTTGGTAGAGTTGCTGAGGGTGTTGTGTTGTGTTGTGTTGGTGGAGTTGCTGAGGGTGTTGTGTTGTGTTGTGTTGGTGAAGTTTCTAAGGGTGTTGTGTTGTGTTGGTACAGTTGCTGAAGGTGTTATGTTATGTTGTGTTGTGCTGTGCTGGTGGAGATGCTGAGGGTGTTGTGCTGTGTTGTGTTGTGTTGTGTTGTGTTAGTTGCTGAGGGTGTTGTGTTGTGCTGTGTTGGTACAGTTACTGAGGGTGTTGTGTTGTGTTGGTGGAGTTGCTGAGGGTTTTGTGTTGTGTTGTGTTGGTGGAGTTGCTGAGGGTGTTGTGTTGTGTTGTGTTTGTGGAGTTGCTGAGTGTGCTGTTTTGTGTTGTGTTGTGTTGGTGGAGTTGCTGAGGGTGTTGTGTTGTGTTGTGATGTGTTGGTGGAGTTGCTGAGGGTGTTATGTTGTGTTGTATTGGTGGAGTTGCTGGCGGTGTTGTGCTGCTTTGAGTTCATACGGTTGCTACGGGTATTGGATGGTTGGAGATGTTGTTATTGTTGTGTTTTTCCTGTACATGGAAGAAGGACCCAAAGGCTAGAGGCCAGCAAATTGCTCCCTCCAAGATAAAACAAAAACAAGATAACAGAGAACCAAATTTAAGATCCATTCATTTCGAGATGCCTGGACACACTGAGTTTAAAGGACAAAGCATTAGGCAGTAGGAAATACAGGCAGAGGAAGACAGTTCCAGAGTTGGCCTGTTGCATATATTGTATGAAGGACTGGGAGTAATGGTTAACTCTTGCATTAGAGAGCTGGACAGAAAAGGAGTGAGCATTTGCTACTAGACGGTGATACACACACATCATCATCTTTAAACATACCTGGGGTTTCATTCTCTCGGGATTTATCTTGAAAAAAACATATTACCTCCCTTGTATAATCTGTTTCCAAGAGATTGGGTGTATTAACCCGACTCCGTACAATGTTTACCCCAGCACAGTTGTTGATTTTATACACAGGTTTTATTCACCCCTGTGTAAAGAACAACTCTCATGTGTGGGAAGGCTCCCCACACACAGCTCTTCTCAATAGGATGGTGTCAAAGGCGTTTCGTCTCATTAACTCTCCTCATACTGACTTCCTTCAACCTCTGTCTCTTCGCTGCACTGTAGCATCTTTATCTCTTTTATATCGCTACTTCAATGGTCACTGTTCCTCTGAACTGTCTGCTAGCATCCCTCCATCACTACGGCGGGCACGTAGCACCCGTCTAGCAACAGACTCTCATCCCTTTTCTGTCCAACTCTCTAATGTAATAGTTAACTGCTACTCCAAGTCTTTCATGTATGCAACAGGTCAGCTCTGGAATTCTCTCCCTCTGTCTGTTTTTCTTACCGCCTACGATCACAAGTCATTTAAAAGCAGTGTATCCAGGCATCTCGAAATGAATGGATCTTGAATTTGGCTCTCTGTTATCTTGTTTTTGTTTTTTCTTGGAGGAAGCAAATTACAGGCCCCTGGTCTTTGGTTCGTTCTTCCTTGCACGAAAAAAAAAAGAGAAAAAAAAAAAACAAGTTCAGAGGACCAGTGACCACTGAAAGTGATAGAACAGATATAAAGATGCAACAGTGCGGCGAAGAGATAGAAGTTGAAGGGAGCCAGGAAGAGGAGGAGAGTTAATGAAACGAAATGCCTTTGACTTTACCTTGCCGAGAAAAGCTGTATATGGGGGGCCTCCCCGCACATGAGAGTTGTACTCTAGACAGGGGCGAATAAAACCCGTGTTTAAAGTCAACTAATGTGCATGGGTAATGAAGGTACGGAGTCGGCTTAGCACACCTAATCTCTTGGAAGCAGATTATACAATAGATGAATTATGTTCTTTGTAAGTTAAATCCCGACAGAGTGTAACCCCAAGTAGGTTCAAAGATGATGCAGGACAGAGATCAGTATTATCAATAATTAGTGGATGTTCCTGTGGTAGATTCTGACAAGTCGAAAGATGTAAGAACTGAGTTTTTGATGCATTAAAAACATGATTACTCTTATCCCAATTAGAGATATGAGCCAAGTAAGTCATTAAGTGTGCCATTGTCTCATCCCTTGTTTGCTGAAGTAACTGCCGCAATGGACGCTGCTGGAAGCGAATGGAAAGGTAAAGGGTAGAGTCATCAGCATATGAGTGGATAGGGTTAGATATACAGCTTAGAATGTCATTTATGAATAGAAGGTAGAGAGTTGGTGATAGAACAGAGCCTTGAGAAACACCCCTTTTGATAGCTCTAGAAGAACTGTGTCCGTCTACAACAGCAGCTATAGAACGACCAGAAAAGAAACTAGAGATCAAGGCACTAAAAGAAGGACAGAAAGCAAAAGAGGGCAGTTTGAAAATTAAAAATTTGTGCCGGACTCAATCGAAAGCCTTTGAGATGTCAAGTGCAATACAAAGCTTTCATCTAAGTCCCGAAAGGAGGATGACCAGGAGTCTGAAAGGAATATGAGAAGTTCATCAGCGGAGTGTCCCTGGTGGAACCCATACTGACGATCAGAAAGAAGGTTGTGATAAGAAAGGTGCTTTAAAAAAAATTTTTGTTGAGGAAATTTAAAAACTTAAAAAATGCAGGATGTTAAAGCAATTGGGCGTTAGTTAGAGGGCTGGGAATGGTCACCCTTCTTTGGGGCAGGCTGAATGAAAGCAAACTTCCAGCGAGAAGGAAAAAGGTAGAAGCTGACAGACAATGGAAAAAGAGTTTTCCTAGGCAGGGTATAAGCACAGAAGCACATCTCTTGAGGACAACTGGAAGGACCCCGTCAGGCCCATATTCCTTATTAGTATTCAGACCAGTGATGGCAGAAAACGCATCAGTTGAAGAAATTTTAATGTCAGCCATGCAGATCTCAGAGGGGCGGGAAGTAATGGAGGAACAGCACCGGAATCGTCTAAAGTGGAGTTGGAGAAGAAAGTCTGAGCTAAGATATCTGCTTTAGCAGCAGAAGAAAAAGCAAGTCATTTGAGAGGAAAAGCGGAGGGAAGGATGATGAAGTAAAGTTGTTAGGTTTTTAGCAAAGTGCCAGAAGGAGCGGGAAGAATTTGACTTAGAGAGTTCAGAGCATTTAGTACGCATGAATTTTTTTTCGGCAGAGCGAAGAACAGACTTAGCACGTTTCCGGGAGGAAACAGAAAAGAAAATAGATGAGATTCAGGGTGGCATACCTCTGGTACCTTTTGAAGGCCCTCTCCTTAGGCCCTGTCCACACGAGCGGGCAATGCCTGACGGGCACTGCCCGCTGAGCTAATATCCCTCGCTTCTTTAGCAGCGTTACCAGATCAAACAGTTTCTGGAGGCCATTGGTCACTACCGCGCACACTTGTTGTCCACACGGCAAGCATTGCCTCAACAACGGGCAAGGGTGTTATAGAGAGTTTGCCAGTGGTTTCCCTGCTTATGACGTCATCTACGCTCGTGCCCGCCAGCCACCTTCTAAATGAGTGAATTGGAATGTGATTTGGTATCAGTGTTTGGCCGCCGGGCACTGCCCGCTCGTGTGGACGAGGCTTTACTGTGGACAGCTTTGAAACAAGCGTGATAAAACAAATTCTTTTTTTTCTAATCACAAAATAATAGAAAGGAATGCATGCTTCCATGCCTGAGAGAATAACCTCCGTAATGCACAAGGCACTCTCAGATGGCTTTCGGCCGTGGAAGCAATAATCATTTCAGGGATAATCAAGGAAGTACTGCCTGAGGGCCTCCCTATCAGCAACTCCAAAGTGTCACTGCTGCAGCTTCTTGGGAGGGTCCACAGGCCTTACTGGAGCAATAGGACAGATTGAGGTGATAAGGTTGTGATCAGAGGAGCCCAAGCCCAACGGAGAGAAAAGATTAAGAGCATAAGCAGAAGGATTAGTTGTAAGGAAAAAGTCAAGTCTGTTGGAACTCTCTTGAAGGCGGTCAGTGATACGGGTAGGGTGCTGTACAAGTTGCTCTAGGTCAATAAAGAAAGAAAAAATGAAAGTTTGCTCACCAGGTGGATCAGTGAAAGGAGGGGAGAGCCAAAGGTGGCGGTGAACATCGAAATCATCAAGAAAGAAGATTTCACATAAAGGAGAAATTGAAAGGATTTGTTCCATCTTAGAAGTAAGACCATCAAAGAAATTTTCATAGTAATATTAGATATAATGACAGGATAGCCAAAAGCCATAGAGTAGAGAATTCAGAAGATTCAAGTTCAGAAACACGAGCGCAAGATATGTTGTTGGGTACATATACATAACAGCCACTTTTGCCTTCGAAGTAAGTATAGAGAAAGGAGGAAGATACACAGAAGGGTTTGCTATCAGTCGCCTTAGACAGCTGAGTCTCAGCAGGGAAGAGAAGGTGAGGTTTGGAGGAAGCAAGGTGGTGTTCAACATGGATACAATTTGGGGAAAGACCGCGAATGTAGCAGAAATGAAGAAGAAATGAGTGAAACGTGGTGTTTGCATCTCTCTTGGCCGCCACCGAGTGAGTAGCTGATGGTGGGGACATACAGTATATTGTCCCTCTCCCCTACCCCCGGGGACTCCGTAGCTGGGTGTTGGGATGTCATTTTTTTTTTTTTTTTTTTTTTTTGAAAAGGAAATGTGGTGAGCAATGTGTATGTAGTTTTGTGTTGACAGTTGGAGGAAATTGTATTGGAGATCATGCTGGCCTACTCTTCGTGTTACTGAAACACTGAACAAAGTCAGCAAAGGGGCATCGTCAGAAGCTAGTCCAGAGGGCTGATGAAATGGGAGCTCCAGCTCTCCCTATCATCTGTTGTCCATCCACCTTGGAAGTACTGCCCTGTTCAGCTGGTGCTACACCTGCTGTGGGTGTTCTGTTGTGTTGGTGGAGTTGTTGTAGGTGTTGTATTGTGTTGAAGTTGATATGGATGTTGTTTTGTGTTAGTGGCGTTGTTGTGGATGTTGTGTTGTGTTGGAGTAGCAGCTGTAGGTGTTGTGTTGTGTCGATGGAGTTGTTGTAGGCGTTGTATTGTTTTGGTGGAGCTGTTGCAGGTGTGTCGTGATGGTGGAATTGCTGTAGGTGATGTGTTGTGCTGTGTTGGTGGAGTTGCTATGGGTGTTGTTCTGTGTTGGTGGAGCTGCTGTATGTGATGTGTTGTGTTAGTAGGGTTGGTGGAATTGCTATGGGTGTGGTGTTGTGTTGGGAGTTGCTGTACGTGCTGTATTGTGTTGGTGGAGTTCCTATGGGTGTTGTGTCGTGATGAAGGAGTTGTTGTAGGTGTTGTGTTGAGTTGGTGATGTTGTTGTAGGTGTAGTGTTGTTTTGGTTGAGGTGGTGGGGTGTTGTGTTGGTTGAGGTGGTGTGGGTGTTGTGTTGGTTGAGGTGGTGTGGGTGTTGTGTTGGTTGAGGTGGTGTGGGTGTTGTGTTGGTTGAGGTGGTGTGGGTGTTGTGTTGGTTGAGGTGGTGTGGGTGTTGTGTTGGTTGAGGTGGTGTGGGTGTTGTGTTGGTTGAGGTGGTGTGGGTGTTGTGTTGATTGAGGTGGTGTGGGTGTTGTGTTGGTTGAGGTGCTGTAGGTGCTGTGTTGGTTGAGGTGTTCTGAGTGTTGTGTTGGTTGAGGTGCTGTGGGTGTTGTGTTGGTTGAGTTGCTGTGGGTGTTGTGTTGGTGGAGGTGCTGTGGATGTTGTGTTGGTTGAGGTGCTGTGGGTGTTGTGTTGCTTGAGGTGCTATGGGCGTTGTGTTGGTTGAGATGCTGTGGTTGTTGTGTTGGTTGAGGTTCTGTGGATGTTGTGGTGTGTTAGTTGAGCTGACGCTGGTGTTGTGTCGGGTTCGTGGAATTGCTGTGGGTGTTCTGTTGGTGAAGTGCGGTGGATGTTACATTAATGGAGTTCCTTTGAGTTTTATGTTGGTGGAGTTGCTGTGCGTGTTGTGTTGGTGGAGTTCCTATGAGTCTGTATTGATGGAGTTGCGGTGGGTGTTCTGTTGTGTTGGTGGAGTTGGTGTGGGTGTTGTGTTGGGTTGGTGGAGTTAGTATGGTATTGTGTTGGACTAATGGTGTTGCTGTGGGTGGCGGAGTTAGTATGCTGTTGTGTTGGACTGATGGTGTTGCTGTGGGTGTCGTTTTGTGATGGTTGAGGTACTGTGAGTGTCGAGTTGTGTTAATGGAAATGCTGTGGGTGTTGTGTTGTGATGGTGGAGGTGCTGCGGGTGTTGTGTTGTGATGGCAGAGGTGCTGTGGGTGTTGTGTTAATGGAAATGCTGTGGGTGTTGTGTTGTGTTTGTGGAGGTGCTGTGGGTGTTGTGTTGTGTTAATGGAAGTGCTGTGGGTGTTGTGTTGTGTTTGTGGAGGAGCTGTGGGTGTTGTGTTGTGATGGTGGAGGTGCTGAGGGTGTTGTGTTGTGTTAATGGAGGTGCTGTGGGTGTTGTGTTGTGTTAATGAAAGTGCTGTGGGTGTTGTGTTGTGATGGTGGAGGTGCTGTGTGTGTTGTGCTGTGTTAACGAAATTGCTGTGGGTGTTGTGTTGTAATTGTGGAGGTTCTGTAGGTGTTGTGTTGTGATGGTGGAGGTGCTGTGGGTGTTGTGTTGTGATGGTGGAAGTGCTGTTGGTTTTGTGATGGTGGAAGTGCTGTGGGTGTTTTGTGTTAATGAAGGTGCTGTGGGTGTTGTGTTGTGATGGTGGAGGTTCTGTGGGTGTTGTGTTGTGACGGTGGAGCTGCTGTGGGTGCTGTGTTGTGATGGTGGAGGTTCTGTGGGTGTTGTGTTGTGATGGTGGAGGTGCTGAGGGTGTTTTGTTGTGTTAATGGAGGTGCTGTGGGTGTTGAGTTGTGTTAATGAAAGTGCTGTGGGTGTTGTGTTGTGATGGTGGAGATGCTCTGTGTGTTGTGCCGTGTTAAAGAAAGTGCTGTGGGTGTTGTGTTGTGATTGTGGAGGTTCTTTGGGTGTTGTGATGGTGGAGGTGCTGTGGGTGTTGTGTTGTGATGGTGGAGGTGCTGTGGGTGTTGTGTTGTGATGGTGGAAGTGCTGTTGGTTTTGTGATGATGGAAGTGCTGTGGGTGTTTTGTGTTAATGAAGGTGCTGTGGGTGTTGTGTTGTGATCATGGAGGTGCTGTGGGTGTTGTTTTGTGATGGTGGAGGTGCTGTGGGTATTATGTTGTGTCTGTGGAGTTGCTGTAGGTGTTGTGTTGGTGAAGTTGCTGTGGGTGTTGTATTGTGTTGGTAGAGGTGCTGTGGAAGGTGGTTTGTACTAGTCGAGTTTTTCTTGGTTTGAGTTGATGGCGTTGTTGAAGGTATTGTGTTGCTTGAGTTGCTGTAGGTTTTGTGTTGTGTTCGCGGAGTTGCCGGAGGTATTGTGTTGGTTGGTCTGAGTAGCTCTGGATGTTGTGTTGATGGAGTTACCACGGATGTTGTGTTCATGGAGTTGCTGTAGGAGTTTTGTGTTGGAGTTGCTGCGGGTGTTGTGTTGGTCGAGTCGCTGTAGGTGTTGTGTTGTGTTGGTGGAGCTGCTGTAGGTGTTTTGTTGTGTTGGTTGAGTTGCTATAGGCGTTGTGTTGGTTGAGTTGCTGTAGGCGTTGTGTTGGTTGAGTTGCTATAGGCGTTGTGTTGGTTGAGTTGCTGTAGGCGTTGTATTGGTGGAGTTGCTGCAGGCGTTGTGTTGGTTGAGTTGCTGTAGGCGTTGTGTTGGTTGAGTTGCTGTAGGCGTTGTGTTGGTTGAGTTGCTGTAGGCGTTGTGTTGGTTGAGTTGTTGTAGGCGTTGTGTTGGCTGAGTTGCTGTAGGCGTTGTGTTGGTTGAGTTGCTGTAGGCGTTGAGTTGTGTTAGGTGTCATGTTGTGTTGGTTGAGTTGCTGTACATGTTAGGTGTCATGTTGTGTTGGTTGAGTTGCTGTACATGTTAGGTGTCATGTTGTGTTGGTTGAGTTGTTGTACATGTTAGGTGTTATGTTGTGTTGGTTGAGTTGCTGTACATGTTAGGTGTCATGTTGTGTAGGTGGAGTTGCTGTAGGTGTCATGTTGTGTTGGTTGAGTTGCTGTAGGTGTCATGTTGTGTTGGTTGAGTTGCTGTAGGCGTTGTGTTGGTGGAGCTGCTGTAGGTGTCATGTTGTGTTGGTGGAGTTGTTGTGGGTGTCATGTTGTGTTGGTTGAGTTCCTGTAGGCGTTGTGTTGGTGGAGCTGTTGTAGGTGTCATGTTGTGTTGGTGGAGTTGTTGTGGGTGTTGTGTTGTGTTGGTGAAGCTGCTGTAGGTGTTGTGTTGATGGAGCTGCTGTAGGTGTCGTGCTGTGTTGGTGGAGTTGTCGTGGGTGTTGTGTTGTGTTGGTGGAGCTGCTGTAGGTGTTGTGTTGGGAGTTGTTGTGGGTGATGTGTTGTGTTGGTGGAGCTGCTGTAGGTGTTCTGTTGGTGGAGCTGCTGTAGGTGTTGTGTTGTGTTGTGTTGGTGGAATTGTTGGATTAGTGTTGCCTTCATGCCTCACATATATCTCACACCTGGTGCTTAACAAGTATCCTCCTCTTACATCACCTCCATCTTGCATAACCAATATCGTTTTACACCAGTCACCAAGCACGGTCTTGTATCACTAAGGGTACGATGTGTGTGTGTGTGTGTGTGTGTGTGTGTGTGTGTGTGTGTGTGTGTGTGTGTGTGTGTGTGTACTATTTAATCGATATAACTCCAGTCACCTCTTGGGAACTAAATCTTCCATTCTTGTGAAAGCCGTAACTCCGACCGGATGTTCTGACCACTAGTAATTCCATTTTTTCAAGTTAGACCTACCCAGACACACCCACATTCCCGGCTCCACAAAGACATCTGGGAACGTTTAACAAATTCAATAAGCCAGGGAAGCGAAGAACCCCTCACGCCCCAGAATCTCATCAGCTTTCCCATCTCTTTTCTCCTGGATCCTAGTCCCACTCAAATTGCTACGGTTGTAATGATTTCAGATACTGTTGGAGTTTTGAGGGGTCTCCAAAAGTTCTACATTTCCCTGACGACTGTGGTGACGGAAAGTTTTACTGAATAGTGCTATGTGTGATCCCAGAGGAAAATAGGTTATAAAAATCTTAGCTGTGGCGCGAAACAAGAGATATCAACGATAGTGAATTAATGACGGTATTCTGATGGTGAAGTGAAAAAACGAGTTCATCAGAGATGGGGGTCGCAGGTACTGTACACTGAAGGTGGTGACCAGAAATAAGGAGGTGGCATTGAAGTAAAGAAAGTTTCACGGGACTATTGTGATCCCCAGTTTGATGTATGGAAGTGAAGCTTGTACTATGTTGGAAGGAAACAAATCAAGAGCTAGAAGGGTGGGTAAATTATGAGTTATCCGAGAAGAGTGAGTTGAGTTACGTGGAGAGACAGAAAGACAAATGGAGCTTATCAGTGTTTTTGTGATGATGTAGATGGAGAGTGAGAGATTGATTTGGAGACTGTGTATGTGAGTGAGGTGAAGAGGAAGGAGGAGATCGAAGGTGAAGTGGAGGGACGGTGTTGAGAGGTATATCTACTGAGGGTTGTGTGAGATGAAGGGAGGACAGCCTGAAAGCAGAAGACAGGGAGACATGAAGGCAATTTATTTGCAGTCATCCCTTCTGGGATGAAGATATATGATTATAATGAGACAGGGATTGTTAAGCCTGAGATTATGGAGTGGAAGATAAAGCATCAGTTATTCTTGTTAGAATTGGAACATGTGGAAAATGTAAGTCTGAGCTTTGTACCTCGTTGCTGATTCTGATCAAAATAAAAATTTCGACGACGCTTCTCTGTTGGCCGTGGCGAAGTTAAGTGTTATATGAAAAAACAGTGTGACAGCCCAATGAAGAACACAGCAAAAAAGTATGAGAAGGAAGGATACTTTCTAAAAATCGAGGTAAGAATGAGAAATACAGAAGGCAGGATATAATGCTGGCTGCGAACCGTCCGTGAACTCGTGCTCATGAGAGTACAGTACTGTATACACCTTTATCTTACCCGGGAAAGATCCTAGTTCGTGTAGTGAGGGCACTCTCTCTCTCTCTCTCTCTCTTTATATATATATATATATATATATATATATATATATACCTAGGCTGCTTCCCCCAAGGAAAGGGAGGTAGCCGAGACAGGACGACTCACTCTCCATTTACTCATCCATTCAAACACATTCATTCGCATCTTAGCCCCAAAGGGGAGAACGGACAGATCCTCACCGCACCACACCGCACAAGGGTCAACTGGGCAATGCAATCAGTGACATCCGCAGCAGGGCCCGACAGCAGAACTGGTTTACCCCTGCCACATCATAACAGACCCATCCCCTTACCCGCACCTGACCTGACTAGCTGATCAGACCAAATGCGGGAGAATATCCCCTCAGGGCTGCGTCATCACTTATTCATTCACAATTTCTCTCCATTTATTTCTGTCACACACAGCCACTCTTCCTTGCTCAACAGACATCCCTCTCGCATCCAGCGCTCTCTTCACACTGTCCATCCATCCTATTCGTGGTCTTCCTCTCAGCCTTACACCTCTCACATCAGATCTAGTTATCTTTTTCACCAATCGCTCATTATCCATTCTCTCCATATGCCCAAACCATTGCAACACCCTCTGCTCAACTCTACCAGCCATCTCCCGAACAACTCCAGTTCTCCTTCGCACTTCATCATTTCGCACCCGATCCATACGCGTCCTCCACACATACTCCTCAGACATCTCATCTCCATTACATTCAAACTTTTCCTCTCTGCTACACCCATATTCCATGTTTCAGCCCCATATAATGCAGTCGGTACCACAACACCCTCATACAGCCTTCTCTTTACATCCATTCTAAGCGAACGACATTTAAACACTTTTTTCATTCCTCCCAGCACCTTTCCTACTTCATTTATTCTAAACTTCACTTCTGCATCTATTCTTCCATCCACAGCAACATGTGACCCTAGATATTTAAAACAATCTACCTCCTCAAGCAACTCACCATTCAAAACTATATTCATCCCCCTACCATCTATCAACCTCGTACACTTCATCACTTTACTCTTATTCTCATTTACTTTCAATTTCCTCCTTTCACACACCCTTCCAAACTCCTCTACCAACTGTCTCAATCTCTCCTCTGAATCAGTCACCAGTGCAGTATCATCTGCAAACAGCAGCTGCTTCAGATTCCACTCTCCTCCATCAACATTTACCAGACTCAGACCACCTAAAACTCTTGCATTCACCTCCCTTACAACACCATCCATGTAAATATTAAACAACCAAGGCGACATCACACATCCCTGTCGCAGCCCCACTCTCACGGGAAACCAATCACTCACAGCATTTCCCACTCTTACACACGCTCTACTATTTACATAAAAACTTTTCACCCCTTTTAGTAACCTACCATCAAGTCCATACAATCTTAAAACAGTCCACAAAGCCTCCCTATCAATTCTATCATACGCTTTCTCTAAATCCATAAATGCCCAAAACACATCCTTGCCTTTCGCTAAATACTTTTCACACACTTGTCTCACAGCAAACACCTGATCAACGCATCCCCTCCCTCTCCTAAGGCCACACTGCTCATCACTAATCACTCCCTCTGTACCCTCTCTAACTCTCATAATTAACACTCTGCCATACACCTTACCTACAACACTCAACAGACTTATACCCCTAAAGCTAGTACATTCATACTTATCACCCTTGTCTTTATACAACGGGACCACACAAGCACTTGCCCAGTCAATTGGCACCATACCTTTCTCAAAGCACACATTCAACAATCTTACTAACCAGTCAACAATAGTCACTCCACCACCCTTCAGGCATTCCACAGCACACCCATCCATACCTGCAGCTTTCCCTGTTTTCATCTCCTTTACTGCCTTCTCCACTTCCTCCTTCGTGATCAAAGAATCATTCAACTCTCCCAACACATTTATTCCTTGCACCCTTCCATCCGCCACAATCTCAGCCACCCTTTCCTCCTCTACATTTAACAATCTTTCAAAATACTCTGCCCATCTCTTCCTTACTGCATCCATCTCAATTAACATCCTTCCATCCTCTGCTTTTACTCGTTCTTCCTTCCCAGACTCTCCCTTTCGCACCCTTTTCACCTCCTTCCAAAACATTTTCTTATTCTGCTGAAAATTCTCTGTCAGCCGCCTACCCCACCTCTCATCTGCTGCCACTTTAGCATCACGCACAGCCCTTCTCGCTCTATTCCTCTTCTCCTTATACCTTTCATATGACATCTCATCCTTCCTCTGCAGCCACACTTCATATGCACGTCTCTTCTCAGCCACAGCCATACTTACTTCCTCGCACCACCATTCACTTCCTTTTCTTACACCACCACCCACACGTCTCACACCACACACCTCTTCTGCATGCCCCACCACAGCACTCTTAAACAACTGCCATTCCTCCTCCACGCTGCCATTTTCCCGATCTTTCACTGTGTTCCACTCATCTTTCAATTTCTCCTGATACTCTATCTTTTTCTCTCTTTTATCCAACTCACTCACTTTCAAAACCTCCCTGCCACACCTAACCCTCCTAGCTCTCATCCATCTCTTACCTACTCTTAACTTTCCCTCCACCAGGTAGTGGTCAGACATACCTCCACCCTCCCCTCTCAGAACTCTCACATCCAACAATCTTCCTATTTCATTCCTAGACACAACCACATAGTCCATCAAGGCTCTATCAACAACCCTTCCACCCTCCTGTTTCACCCATGTATACTTATAAATATCTTTCTTCTCAAACAGTGTATTCCCAATCACCATCTCTCGCTCAACACACATCGCTATCATTCGTTCCCCATTTTCATTTCTTCCAGGCACACCATGCATACCAACTACACCTTCAACTGCTACATTTCCCACTCTAGCATTCAGATCTCCCATCATTACCACATTCACATTCGCTTCAAAACTCTGCAGACACTCATCAACATCATTCCAGAAAGACTCCCTCTCTTGTTCATCCCTTTCACTACCAGGCCCATATGCACTCACAAACACCCACAACTCACGTTCAAATTTCGCTTTCACCCACATCAGTCTCGATGACACCTCCTTCCATTCAATCACACATTTCTGAACTTCCGGACTCACTAACAAGGCCACACCTTCTCTTGCCCTTCCTCTATCAACACCTGACAATCTTCCATTCACACTTCCAAACATAGATTCCCCCTTCCCTTTCATCTTCGTTTCACTCAAAGCTAACACATCAAACTTTCTTCTCACAAACATTCTCCCAATCTCCTCCCTTTTAGCCTCAATCGTACTACATCCACGCACATTCATAGACCCAATCTTCAGGGTACGGGGATAACTCCATCCCCCATCCCTTTCTCTGGCCTGTCTCTTTTTAGGAACTACAAAACAGAGGAGGGGGTCCCTAGTCCCCTCACCCCGCCCCTTTTAGTCGCCTTTTACGACACGCAGGGAATACGGTGGCAGTATTCTTCCTAACACAACCTGGCCGCAGAGTAGTAGTACCACCCCATAGTGCGGCCAGGTTGTGTCCCCCCCGCCACAGGGGGGATATATATATATATATATATATATATATATATATATATATATATATATATATATATACACACAGTAGGCTCGCACAGTGCATGAGAAATTGGGCAGTCCACGACCTCGCACACTGGGATTTCGCGTACTAGGAATACATAATCTTATGGGAATAATTACATATGGGCGGTACCCCCTCATACTGGACATTTTTTGGCCCTTAGAGAAATAATAAAGGTCAAATGTTTCAGACATTGTACTAAAGCTATAGCTACAATAACAAAAATATGGGTAGTCACCTTAACAACAGTAGACAACAGGCCTGATGACCTTAAATAACAGGGGTTCCGAGGTGCGGCAACACTTACAGCGCCGCACTCCCCACCGCACCTCCCACCGCACCAACACTTCCCTCCACAGACTCCTCTTGATCACCTTCCCCAGGAGCATCAAAGTCAATCACTTCGGCCATAAACCCTTCAAAGTTCAATGCTGACACTTCTGACATTGCATCCTCTTCATCCTCAACTGGAACAGGAGCAGACGATGTCGCTGGTTCCGCAATTTCACCAACCTGAGCCCGCTGTGTGTAGCTTGTTGTGAGCATCTGTCTTCTCCTGTTTATTTCTTCCCTGTGCCTATCTGTGTAGAAACGGAAGAGTTTTTCGATACCAACCAGAAGTTCCTCCATTCTTAGGTTGCTCCCTGTTCCTTCACCTCTTCCTTGAGCTTATCCATGGCAGCAAGGATCTTGCTAATGTTTGACATACACAGCTCAGTCCTGCCTTCCATCACACTAGGCTGCTCAACTTGACTCTGTCTGACGTCGGGCTCTGCGTCAGCCTCGTCTATCTGTTGCAACACTTCCTCGGGAGCCTGTTCCTCAGTAGCAGTGTGCACTTCTTGTATGTCCGCCAATGTAACGTCCTCGAAACCTGGTACAGCTTGTGCTGCTGTCAGTGTTGCTGCCTCAGCTTCGGCCAGTGGTTGAATGGCTGTTTCCTGGGTGATGCATAAGTGAGGCACGAGCATTCGCCATGCATGGTTCACCGTTGCAGGTGTAATATGGTGCCAGGCTTGTAGGAGAAATTCAGCTGCGTCCTTCACCATAAAATTACGCCAAAATGCCTCAACAGTCATGGCATCTGTGGCAGGTCGGGATACAGGTGCTGGTGGAGATGGAACGGGAGCAGATGCCTCATCAAGGTCTTCGTCGTGATCTTCTTGTAGGGCATGAAGCTCCTCTTGTGTGTCAGTCTTCCTGTGTAGGTAGTCGTACACTTGCTTATGGTAGAAATGCTTCACAGTGGCGATTAGTTCTTGATCCAGTGGCTGCACTAGTGACGTCGTGCAGGGCGGCAGAAACACAACACGACAATCCTTATGAAGATCTTCAAGGTATGGAGGGTGACTTGGTGCATTATCAAGCACAAGAAGCATCTAAAATGGAATGCCCAGTTCCCAACACTTGGGCCTGGCATCAGGGACACACCGCCTCGTTAACCAGTCTGCCATAATGTTCCTGGTCATCCATCCATTTGCGGACTTGTACCAATACACGCCACTTTCATCCATGTTCATGAGGTTTTTGTAGCACCTTGGGTGTGAAGCTGTGTGTACAACAACTGGCTTCATCTTGTGGCTCCCAGACAGGTTTACAGCGAACATTACCGTCATCTTACACTTCTTGACCTTGCGACCAGGGGCTTGTTTCTTTTAGCGATGTAAGTTGATTTGGGCATGGCCTTGTAATATAATGACGTTTCATCGATGTTGTGGATCTGGTCCTTGGTGTACTGTCCCTCTTCAATAATCGCTCGAAATATTGCAGGATAGTCTTTCGCGGCCAGCTCATCGGCACACGTTCACCAGACACCTTCATGTAACGGAGTTCCTTGCGCTTGAGAATATGGTCCAGCCATCCAACCGATGCCCTGAAAGTTTTTTTCCACTTTTAACCTGCGAGATGCTGCCTTGTAAAAGAGCTGGGCTTGGTTCCGAATAAAACTTCCTTTCAGTGGAACACCTTCCTTTTCTTTCCTCATTAAGAAGGTGGCAAGAGAGCGCTCCGTTAGTATCATAGCACGATTTCCCACCCGTGAAAGGCCGTCCAGGTCAGAGGCACCGTACGTCTTCACTACAGTCTTTATGGCTTCACGGTTCTTCCACACAGTTCTCACTGTAGATTCAGCCAGTCCCAGGGTTCTCCCAATGGCAGTGTTTCCTTGACCCTCCTTCTTCATCTTAATGATCTTTAACTTCGTGGCGTGCGTCAGAAGTTTCTTAACTCTTGGGGTTGGAGCCATGGTGCAGCGAAGTACAGGCAAGGATGGAGCAGCACAAAAAACACCACACATTGTACACGACAGGTTAGCTGTAGAGAGCGGATCCGCACAGTGCACGAGCCAGGACTGTTATGGCGTGCCCGCTCCCTTGTACCCCAAGCTGCGCAGTAGAATGACCGGGAATTTCTGTGCATCAACATGACGACATGCGGCGCGTTGTGTGAGGGGTGGTCACGCACTAGTAGAAAATGGCATTTTTGAGCCACTCCTTGCCTCTGCCTCGCGTTCTGTGCGGTAAACTTGCGCATTGAAGGGTTTTTGGTTATGATATTTGGTCACTCGCGCACAATGCGAATTGCGCACTGTGATGACGTGCACTGTGCAAACCTACTGTATATATATATATATATATATATATATATATATATATATATATATATACACTATATATATCCAGAGAGGAAGAAAAATTTGTAACACCCTTTCCACGATTTTCAGTGTGGACGTTCAAATTTCCTTGTTGTCTGTTGACGCATGAGACTGTTTTATGTGGGGATTCTTTGTACTTACATAATTGAAAATTATTTCGGGTAACCTTTACGTTGCTAGAAATTCCCCTCAGTTGAGTAAAATGGTCTAGATCTATCCAGAGTAATATGTTCGTGTGAATTCATGGTTAATATGGTTTTTTTATAATGATTTTGCACCTGCTGATATTAATATGTTCACAGGTCCTCATCTGTCAGTTACCATTCTTTGTAAATGTGTTTCTGAATAAGAGTCTCGGCACTTCCTTCTCACTGTCAAGCTGTGAAGGACAAAAAGGGACTTCAGATGCATATTGATGACTGAGTTAAGGACAATCGTCCGATCAACCTCTTCGGTACAAGAGGTGAGCAAAATCTCGGAAATAATCGTCTGGATGTAGTTTGATTACAAGAAAAAGACGTCAGTGCATTGAAGGGGTTAAGGTTCTATGTTACTGTTGCAGCTGAGGTTTTGTAAATCGTCAAGTGGTACAACCATGACACTAGTTTAGTACAGTACGGCGACACACAGAGTTTTGGCGCTACTGTTGAATTGGAACCTGCGGCCTCCCATATTAAAGCCGTTCATCTGCCCACTTGTAATGACGCCGGGTTTAACTGTTCCCTCATCATTTCGTTACTTGTGTTTGTTTCCTTTATTATTTCAAGAGTGAACGCTACGCTGATTAACCAGTAATTTTGCATGGCAATACATTCATCATAACATTCTTGCGATATTGTCTATAGAAGATCACAACTTCAGCGCACGATTAATTATAACAGTGGTTTCGAATATAAATGAGGGTCTCACGTACATTTTTTGTTAATACGACCCAAATGAATTGTTATGATGGCTATAAACACTATATTTAGGAATATGTGAAGGTCCGTATCATTAAACAAAGGTCTTTTTGTTCATCTTCAAACATTGAAATTGCGTAACATACAATGCTCTAACAGATTATTAACGACTCAAATAAAATATATGGTTATGAGATGTTTTTGAGAGCGTACCCAAGACCACTGCGGCTGCCACTCTGATTAATGTCATCATTTGTTCCTTTACTGCTCCATCAGGATCGTGGGGGATCACGGCTAAGCTATTCAGTCCAGACATAATAAGTATGTGATCTGACTCTAATCCCTTAGCAGCAGTGTGTGTCATCCCTTAGACTTAAACTCTTATGAGCCCTGTCAGGTTGACGACTGTAACCCATTGTATCACCTGGCGTCCATTTGATGGTATAGTTTTAGGAAATGTTAATACTGGGTCATATTATGTAAGTGTGCGAAGTCAAGTAATGCAGCGGGTGAGTCAAGTAACACAACGAGAGGGGACGGGACGGGTAATTTGCGGGATTAATGATATAGCAGACCATTTAATGAAGAGAGTGTGGTGACTTCCTTCTTTATTTTAACAGGCTACCACTGGCTTCAGGCGATTAGTGCTTTTCATGGTGGGTGTTCTGGGCAACATTGGGTCTTCTTCATGAGGCTTTTGGGAAGCCCTGGGAGATCTTTTTTAAGCGCAAGAGCTAAACAGAATCGTTTAGAGATGGCAAGAATAAAATAAACAGGAAGTGCAAGAGTAAGCAGAATATATATATATATATATATATATATATATATATATATATATATATATATATATATATATATATATATATATATATATATATATATATATAAAATGTGCGTCACCGGCATGAAGAGGTTAAAGGTTTTCATGGTGGATTTTCTGGTTAACTCTGGGTCTTCCTCCTGAGGGTTTTCTGAAGTCTTGGTGAGATCTTTTTAAACCATCAACACTGTGCGATAATGAGACATTCTTGGCGAGCTCCCGGCGTGCCACGGGCTGCCGCCGGAAGGAAAATTACCCGCACAGTGAAAAAGGACACCAGGCAAATTAGCGTGAAATTAGATGAGGAGAGAGAAAACTTCGCGAACTAAAATGTGGTGCTGTCCAGTCAGTGTATGAGATGGGAGGTGAGGGGAGTTAGTCCCACTTATTGAGAGAGAGAGAGAGAGAGAGAGAGAGAGAGAGAGAGAGAGACAGACAGACAGACAGAAAGACAGACAGACAGAGACAGAGACAGACAGACAGACAGACAGACAGACACAATCACGCAATGACAGGCGCGCGCGCGTGCACACACACACACACACACACACACACACACACACACACACACACAAAGAGAGAGAGAGAGAGAGGGAGGAAGAGAGAGGCGGAGGGAGACAGCAACTATTTCAAGAGACAATTACACTGATTTTAATTACGTCTTGTAAGCGATATTTGATGGGTAATTTGAAAATAGCTCCATTAAGTCATATCTGATCTGACAATCATTGCGAATCCAATATTGCCTTATTTACTGTGTACGAAAGTCTCTTTCAAACAGTCTTTGACAGATTGTTCATTACATAATCACGAATCATAAGGAATTAACAGATCTTCACCAGTTCTTACGACTGTCCGTGTCCGTCCATTGTTGTCAGAGATTATTATCTGTGTTTTTTTCCACGCTATTCATCACTGTTCTGTTTTTAAATGTTTGGTAACTTTTACTGAATGAAGGCGGGAGAATATATAAACGATCTTTAACACAACGTAAGTCCAAGGAGTTTTATGATGCGATCCCTAGGTAGAATTTGGGCAACACTTTTTCTCCGGTAAGTGAAATCGAGCAACCAAAATTCACAGCTCAGCCAATAAGGAACGTTTATACCCACAGATATACGAACACCCATTCCTTGGGGTAGTTATTGTTGTTTCACCTTAACTTTTCCCAGATTTTCGTCTTTTTGCTGCTTATTTCATGTAGCTCAGTGGCAGAAAAGGATGGCATTACAGCACTGCAGCCTATCCATTAGCATGCCTTTTTGGCCAGTAGCATATTGTAGAGTTAAACTCTTGTTAAAACTCAACATTAAAAGGGAGAGGTGGCAACTGTAGATCAAGTTAGGGTAAGAGGGGCATGGTAACTGTACAGTCACATTTTTTTTTTTTTTTCATGCTTTAATCATACCCTGAATGGAGGCAAGTGTGGCCGATTTCACACTGAACGAAGGCCTGTTGTTGGCAGTTCACACCATGTCCAGGGAGAGGGCAGAAACTAGGGCTCAGTGTTTTAGATGCTATGGGAGCTTCCGCAGCATCTCTTGTTCGGCGATTTATTACCCTGAATATATTTCTATGGAAGAGGTGTTACGAAAATGAAATATGGCCCAATGATTCACGACTATACAAGTACACTTCCTAACGCTAGACTGTTTTACTCAGCTAAGGATCTCTTTACCTGTCTCGGCTACCTCCCTTTCCTTGGGGGAAGCAGCCTAGGTATATAGATAGATAGATGGATTCTCTAAAAAATGTAGCTGTAGTTGACGTAAAACGATTCAAGCGAAAAGTATCCCCGTCAGTGAAGAATGTAAGAGCCATACTGTAAATGGCAGTGGAGGCTTCGTAGCACCTCTTCCTTAGAGATGTATATTGTATATCACACCTTAGCATTCTCTTTTATTATGTTTATATCGTTTGAATACGACGTAGTTTGCATCATCGATACACAAAAGGACATTGCAGTGTAATGTAAAGGAAAATCACTGATGGAAAGTCTAAGGAATATGTGAAGATAATTAAAAACACGGAATTGCAATACTGACTTAGGATGAGAAATGTTGGATTAGAATTGGATTTACTTGGCTCTATATTATGTCTGCACCCCGTGTTAACATCTTCAATATGATGCTTTTTTCATCAGACAACAGTAAGACTTTTAATGCCCTTAATTCTTCCATCCGTCAGTTCTTCACAACCTTCCAAAAGGTTTCCCGCCTACCTCCGACAACACACAACTCGTTTCATCGTCGCTAATATTCTTGGTGTCTTCTTTTATCCTAATCCGTCTTGGAGAAATCAGATTACATCTCTAGCAAAAGAGGTTGACAGAGGTTAGGAGTGTGAACTGAATCTGTGCATGCTTTAAGTTCACTCAACTGCTGACTTTGGATGCGAGTTGTATTAACCCTTGTATGGAGTAGAGCTCTCATGTATAAGTGTGTGTGTGTGGAGGAGAGGGGGATCACTACTTGAAACACTTCTAAATAGGGTTTTCGTTTCATCAGCTCCGTTCTTTTCAATCACTCCCTCACTCCCGCCAGCCAGCAAGCCCTCCAGCCCTCCATTCATTGTAGTGATTCAACTCTCTCATCGGTCGCTTCTCTTCATAATTGTTCTGAACTCTGTGCATGCTTTCCTACCACATTATGGCGGGCAGGTATCAACCGTCTACTTACACACTCATCATCTGTTATCTGTCCAGCTCTAATGCAAGAGTCAATCGGTACTCTCAGTCTTCTGTATATGCAGCTAATTCGCTCTGGAACTGTCTTAGTCAACCTTTCCCGTCGCCGATAAAATACAGTCTTTTAAATCCAGTGTGTCCAGGCTTCTCGAAATTAACTCATCTTAAACTTGGTTTTTCTATTTGTTCAGCTTGATCTGGAAGGAGTAAATTTTGTAGGCTCAAAGCCTTACGTTAGGTTCTTTCTTTCCGTTAAAAAAAAAAAAAAAAATGTTTTGATCAAGCTTAGTAGTGATATGGTGGATTAAACCATATCTAAAACCTCCAGTTCAAAAAATCTACCGTAAGGCAAACAAAATGATCTGGGAATAACAATAATTATTTTTAAAAAGACGTCGTAAAACTGAAAGAATTAAGGAGTGGCGGAGTATGTGAAGAATTGGCGAGCCGAGAGTTCCATTCCGATACTTTTCAAGGGTAAATATGGCTTAGGTGCTCATCCTTCCCACTCTGCATCACAATACATCACTCAGGAAACAGGTTTAGCCTTCTCACGCGTGTTTTAGTCCCCTATCACCCTGGCAGCCATGGAAGACTCGTGGGAAACCAGGGGTTTCGGGGGGTAGAAACACCCAGAAGCCAAAATTAGTCTAACCTAGTCTAATCTAGTATATTCTAATCTAACCCTACATTTATTTCTTCCCTACAGCCACAAGAGCAGGAAAAAGGGAAGGTTTGTGATCAACCAATATAATCAGAATTTCAACGAGTAATTTCGGAGGACTGTTTATAGAAGAAAAATTGATTAGTAATTGCATATGGTAAAGAATGAGCTCATTGGTATCGTTGTCAATGTGTTTGGTGTAAATAAGAAATAGTATTTCAAAAAAGATTAAGATTCAGCCGGTAAATGCTGGTCTTTTTAGGTTTTAATTATTTTTTAGTGAAGGACCACCAGAGTTATAAGTCACCCAGTGATTAAAAATACATTTTAAAAATTTTACTACCTGATCTGAAGACAGTGAAGAAGGGGTATGGCTGTAGGCTGCAAACAGCTGATATTCCCTATTTGAAGGTTCATGTACACTATTAGCAGCCAAGGCTGAAAATGTTAAGAAAGTCGTAAATAATTATCATGTAACAATTAAGAGCCATGTTATATATACACAGATAGGACGAAAGACGTCAACACTTCAGTCGGGAATCGAACCCGGGTCTCGTAAATACGAGCCAGGCACTGATATCACTATACCATGTCATGATAAAAGCTAAACCACCTAAATTCCATGAAGAACCTGGTAAATCAATTATGGGAGGATATGCTTCAACCCGAAATGATGTCATATATTTCAGTCATCTGGATTTTTGCGTTGCCTCACGCAACTCAGCGAGTGGCAGCAATTTTAATCTATCCTAGCCAGTACAAGCGCATTCCTGAATGTTGGAGAAACACATTACTAGTGCATACAAATCAGGATTTTTTTTTTTTTTTACACTCTAACCAGGAATCGAGCTCGGGACTCCTAGATTGGATCCAGGCACCGTGTCGCTTAATCATGTCGTGATAAAAGTTTAGCAACCGGAATTCTATGAAAAATTGGGTACATCCGTTATGGGAGGATACTTTTCGACCCGAACCCAGATGATGACATATTTCAGTCACCTGGATTTTTGCTTAGTCTCCCTCAGTTCGGCAAGTGACAAAGCAGTTTTAATCTTTCCCAGCCAGAACAAGCGCCTTACTGTATGTTAGAGAAACACACATTACACGTACAGATGTATGTGGACGCTTAGATTTCCGGTTAGATATTTAAAAGTTTTCCATATATGTCCAGAGATGTAATGTGTGTTTCTCCAACACACACACACACACACACACACACACACACATTTTGTATATCTTTCTATCTATCTCTCTCTCTCTCTCTCTCTCTCTCTCTCTCTCTCTCTCTCTTTATATATATATATATATATATATATATATATATATATATATATATATAGATAGATAGATGATAGATATATATATATATAGATATATATATATATATATATATAGATATAGATATAGATATAGATATAGATATATATATATATATATATATATATATATATATATATATAGATATAGATATATATATAGATATATATATATATAGATAGATATATAGATATATATATAGATATATATATATATATATATATATATATATATATCTCTCTCTCTCTCTCTATATATATATATATATATATATATATATATATATATATATATATATATATATATATATATATATCGTTTCGTTTCGTTTTTCAAGGCTCCAACATGCTTGCATGTGTCGGCCTTGGTCACCTAATGGCGGCTCTCCACGCTGCACGATCCATTGCAGCCTCCCTGTTCAGTCCCTTAACCCTAAGGTCACACTTAATGACCTCGTCCCATGTCTTTCTCGGTCTGCCCCTCATAACCCCACCCCCAATATTAACACTTCTCACCTTCCTCACCCAATTATCATCCCCCATCCTCTCCACATGTCCAAACCACCTCAATCTACCTCTCCTCATCACAACACCATTACACTCCAGTCCCATCCTACCTCTCAACTCTTCCATCATAAACCCAGCCTCTCCAGGCCTTGGACGCAGGGACGCACTGCACATCCACCTAATCATTGTCATATATATATATATATATATATATATATATATATATATATGTGTGTGTGTGTGTGTGTGTGTGTGTAACTATTCGAAATAATCAACCTGCTTCCTTCATTATGGAGTGTAGTTAGCAATGATGCAGAAAGGTTATGCATATTCTATCACCGTCGCATGCATCTGAAATTACCGTAAAATATTGGTATCATCCACACTTTCGCAAACTCATTTTGGGTAATATAGCTTTTAGTACCATATTAAATCTGATCATGATTCGCACCTTAGTGTTGAACGGAGATTGATTTATCTATTTTAGCTTTGCCAAATAGATGGCGAAGCTTATTTTTTGGAAAATATTATTATTATTTTTCTTCACACTTTTAATTCTTAGGTTTTGATGATATTATACAGGAAAGTACCCAAGGGTAACCCAAGTACTTGGAGAGATGCAGTGGAGATGTATTGCAGAGAGGGGGAGGGGCAGCTAGGAGCAAGACAGTGAAATGGTGGGGGACAGGGCGACATGGAGATAATTTGGTTGTGGCAACCCCTTACGGGATTAAGGCGTCTGGCAATAGATAGATAGACAGCTAGACCTATTTTTGAAGGTCATATACTAATTTTTTGTGCAAAAATTTTGTTTGAAATTGAAATGTCTCAGAAACTAATTGAGATACAGTTATTTGGTTGAAAATCTTATGATAAAAAAGTTTGCTGAGATTTTTGGCTGAATAATTTGCCATTTAGACTAGTGGAAAGTACCTAATTCAAATCTGCTGAGTGTTTTCTTTGTAACAATTTTTAGAGAAAACCACGAAAGCTATAAAGCTGTAACTGAACAGAAATATAGCTGTGGTCCCTGTTTACAGTCAAGCATACAGTTAGCCAGTTATTGAGACAAATGTAAAATGTACCAATGGCGAAGCTTCCTTATTGTGGCTACATAGCAAGTAAATAGGTAATTAGGTGCCTTTGTTTTTGTCTGCATACAGCGCAACAATACAACACTGCTTTAGTGCACAATATCAACCAGTTTCTCTCTCATTCTCCTAGGACTCACTCTTAGCTAAAAATAATTATTTGATGTTAGCTATACAGTATATAATAGAATACTAAACTTTTTTTGGGGGGGGGACTAGGAAAAGATTACTGGTGACAGTTTTAACATTTCACGCCGCTAGGACTCACTCTCAGTCGAAGTAAATAGTCTGACGTTTGCTGGAATAAAAGACTGCAGTTGTGCCAACCATGAGGGCCTTAGGGTCGTATGTTTAAACCTGAAATCGCGAAGTGGGATGCATACCCCCAGTTTTTGATGATGATGATGATTTACGACGTACAGTACTTGATGATGATGGAATGTTTTTGGAATTCCTATATGGCTGATGACTGTTTTTTGTAATATGGGATGTAGGTTGACCATGCTTAATAACCACAAGCGTTCCACAAATGATTTCCAACAATTAGGGCTTGTATTCCTCATTGTGTTTTAAAGGCAAAGCGTAAAACATTTAATGCCTCAGTTTACACACGCCCACACCATAAACTCCCCAGTTTGGCCAAGGAAGAAGGAAAATACATTAGCAGTTTGCCTGTGAGAAGAGAAGAAGGCTTAAAAAAGTAGCTGCTGACTACACGAGGGTCATCAGGCAGACAACCAGTTTTTACAATATGCCAATCTTTCCCTAGAATACGACCAGCAATTATCGGTGTTACATCTAGGTCAACAGTGTAGTGCTGGGTGAACAGAGACACGGGGGAAACAAGTTTTGTCCAAGAGTCTGACCAACCCGAGAATCGAACTCACTGATCCTGGTCTATGACCTTCATCTTTGACCGATTGTTCTCAACCTCAGAATAATTCCTTGCTTGACCCTCAGTATCTTCACGAAGTTTGGTCCAGACTGAATAAGAAGCGTTTAAGTTGATCTTACACTTTGTCCTCGAGTGTTGACTTGTAGTTCACGAAACAGATGCACTTCATCTTTTCCACACCTGAAGTTTTCCCGCTAAGATTGGCCCAAATCGAATAACAACTATTGAGTTCAAGGGGAGAACCCGGTCAGTTCCCTTTACGTATGACCGAGTGTTTAAAAGTTTGAACCACTTCATTCCTTCCTGACAACCCCTTCGCCAAGTTAGGTCTAAATCGGATCAAAATTGATTGAGCTAACTTAGCCCTTGACCTATGATCTATTACCATTTTTCGGTCGAAATTTAATCACATTTTATTCTGATGGTCCTGAGTCATGATACTAGAGTTGGTACAGTTCCATTCTGCAGTTTTTCATAATCTTGCTAATTAACAGACAGATTAGTGGACGTAGCAACTAATCCTAACACATAACCTCCTTACATTACGTGCGCGGGTGTTAAAACCATTATCATCATCATTCTGATCTCTCATCCACCTAAAGACAGAGTGAGATTGAATCCAGAAAACAAGGAAATAGAAAGAATGAGGGAGAGCTATCAATAACATGTCCAGTGATATTGGCCAGACAATCATTCACTCATCATTCAAGTCATGCTTCCACCTCACAGGCCTAACCATCTGCACATAATATGTTGGCATATTTCTTTTTACAGGCAGATCATATCCACCTGCCAGATGGCGTCAGTGCGTCTACTGTTAAGTTAACAAAAGGTGCCAAATTCCTGGCATGTCCTCGTCTTCACATAATTCATCCAACCAATATGATCTCCTAGCAGTACCTTAACCATAACAGCTTCCTTACATTCACCTTCTTACACAGTCATTAACCATATTATATCCGCCTTTTCTTGTCCGGCCATGCCCCATCCCACTTCAGATTTACCCACATTTATCCTTTCCAATACCCTATCTACATTCAGCCACTCCATGATCAAACACACTCTCTTCTACCCTGATATAACAGACTTCCTTAGATCACGTCTTTCTCGATTCACTTTCCTTCTTATCTTATCCACTCTTTGCACTGCACTGCACGCGCGCGCACACGCGCGAGCGCACGCACGCACACACACACACACACACACACACACACACACACACACACACACACACACACACACACACACACACACACACACACACACACACACACACACACACACACACACACACACACACACACACACACACACACACACACACACACACACACACACACACACACACATTCCTCAAAACCCAATTACCATCACACTTACTCCTGAATTTTCGTTCTCATGTCAAGCCAAGGACTCACACTCGTACGTAGTAGTTGTTCTCTAGGCAGTCTGGCCGAACAGCCCCGACACTCGTGCGTTATTGTAAACACTATCGGTAGCAAACTATACAGTCCTCTTGTAGCCTTCCCACCCTGACATCATCTTATTATCAAACAAAATACCACCAAGAAAATCACACGACGTTCAAGTAAATCACACCACATTCCGATACAACAAGATGCTCTCTCCCTCACGTCACCACCACCACAGTGATGTGGGAAATAAGGACTTGGGAGATGGGCAGCTTCACGAACTTGAGTGGTATTCTAGGGTCATATTCCTCTCGGTTAAGGAATATGACTCAGCAGATCTCAGCAGATCTTCCTCGCCAGTTTGTTTCTGTGTCTGTTTCCCTGATATGATCTTATAGTTTTTTTATGTAATCTATTTCCATGGCATAAATAACGAAGAAGAAACAAGAAAGCACACAGAGAGCGATTATCTCCGTCAGTGCCATTGCTGGACGGATCCGGATCCGCCCCCAAATTTAAGCAATTCTTTCTTGGTCCATGGCCCACCCTTTCACAAAATTTCATTGAAATTCATAGAGAAGTTTTGGGGATATCGTGTGGGCAAACAAACAAATAAACCAACATGGGTGAATACAGAACCTCCTCCAACTTCGTTGGTGGAGGTAATTATCACGGTATAATATGCACAAAAAGCGGAAGAGATAATAGAAAGCCTGCTAGGCCCACGAGCACATGGTCTTCATTGGCATAGCTGGCTCCGTAGCACCTCTTCATTAGCGATTGTGCTGTACCGTTTGTTGCTCCATTCTATCGTCTTGTACGTTACTGAGGTAAACTTATGGAGATATTCGAAACATAGAAATCACATAAAAGAGAATACCAGGCAAACCACAGACCCATATTGTCGTTGGCACTGGAGGCTTTGTTGTACCTTTTCCTGAACGATTAATGTTGAATATTACATATCATTCACTTCTAAGTTAAATTTATGTAATTTTAATATCGACACAGTTTACATTAACAACATACAAGAAGGTATTGATGTATAACAGGTAGAATAAAACGCATTAATACACAAGAGGATGCTTATACAAAGCATGCAGAATAAACAGCTAAGAAAAAGGAGCTACGAAGCCCGTTACGCCACCTATGATACGACCCCTTAAAGCGAAGTCCCCGCGTCAATAAAACGACCGTTCGTTTCCGACAAGCACTCCTGGATATTAAAGTGGTCGCTCGTAACAGCCAGACGCCCCAGTAAAAAGACGGCGGGGATTTATTTACTGCTCGCAACGGGAGGCTTCAGGTGTTGGCCATGGTCGTATGCAGGTGGGGGGAATCAGGGTCGTTTTCTCAGCTGGTCGTTCAGTGTTTCCGGAGGGTCGTTCGCAGCTGGCGTTCCGTGTTTCGGTAAAGTCATATTCAGGGGGTCGTTCAGTGTTTCCGTGGATCGTTGTCTCACCTGCTCGTTCAGTACATCCAGAGGGTCGTTCAGTGCTTCTAGAGAGTTGTTCAGTGTTTCCAAAGGGTCGTACAGTGTTTCCAGAGGGGTCGTTCAATGCTTCCAGAGGGGTCGTTCAATGCTTCCAGAGTTGTTCAGTGTTTCCAGAGGGTCGTTCAGTATTTCCAGAGGGTGATTCAGTGTTTCCCGAGTCGTTCAAGGTCGTTTAGTGTTTCCTGAGGGTTGTACAGTGTTTCCGGAGGGTCGTTCAGTGTTTCCAGAGTCGTTCATTGTTTCCAGAGAGTCGTTCAGTGTCTCCAAAGGGTCGTTCAGTGTTTCCGGAGGGTCGTTCAGTGTTTCCAGAGGGACGTTCAGTGTTTCCAGAGGGACGTTCAGAGTTTCGAGAGGGTCGTTCAGAGTTTCCAGAGGGTCATCTCAGTTTGTACTTTACACGGAATTGCTCTCGAAGTTTCACGAGATATTCTCCCTCCTTCAGTTTGGTGCTGTATAGTTAAGTTTATTCTTACTACTTACAGATTATTTTAATCAGCTGATGGACAAGTGGTTAAGAAAGGCTGTACTAACCCAACAGTACAGAAAGGCTCTCCAATGCCAAATAAGTGGCAACAATATCAAATAGATAAATAAAAAATTATATAAATAAATAAATAACACGTCACCAGGTTGAATGGATTAAAGTTAAAAAGTCGGCTTATTCTTTACCATGAAAGGCCTTATTTGTACAGCCAAATCATCCCCCTCAAAGACGCCGTGTAAAGTAATGTCGATAATATTGAATTTGGGCGGTCACCCCGGCAGTAATGTTGGAATATTCAATGTGTTCATGCAAATCTCCGTTGAAAAGAAAGGAAAGGGAAGCGATGGATATGCAGGGTGTCCGTATATTGTCCCCATCCCCACGCCATCTTGTTTGGCGGGGACAGCTTAGTGTGCTGGTGTGGGGAACTCAGACATATTGACCACCTCATAGAAATATTAATCAACTATGCAATCAGTAGATAAAAAAGATACGATAAGGCACAAAAAGGGACATAGAAAGTAAAAAAAAATGATGCAAAGTTGACATTGGTAACGGTGATGGTGTCGTCTCCACAACACACGAAATATTCGCTGTAAGTGGCAAACGGTGTGCAGTATACAGCATATCCTATATTGGTGTGAAAACTGGAAGGAACAGGCTTAGGATCAGTGCCTCTCAACTCCACGAGTGTCATTAAGGCAGTCAATAATTTTTGCCAAGTACCAATATTCCCCTAGACTACGACCTGCCGTAAGCTGTGGCAACCGGGCTAACAGTAACATTTGTCCACACTCTGTACCCCTCCCATCACTATTGCCTCAACAGTGGGGTATTCTTTTGCTACCTCTAGATGATTTTATTCAACTTAGGAGCGACTGCTGGAAATGGAAGTATTACATTAAAACCATCACCATCCGCTTTATTACAGGGAAGTTCTTCCTTAGCTGGATGAAATCGTTTGAGAGCAGCAAGAATAAACTAAAGACCTCCTCTTCCTTCCAGTCCACCACCCTTCCCCTTGCCTGTCCATTTACCTCCAGGTCCAGGTTCGCTTCTCCCTCACCGGCTATGATATAACTAGGCAAGGTGTTCTTTACCCCAGCTTGTTTGGACCTAGAACTGAAATAAGAATCGAGGCTGAAAATTTGACGTAGTTTGGGGAAGACTGGGAATTAGCAGAAAAATGTAATGTCGGTTTGGATATGCCACGTTGAGTCGATAGGTGCTAGTTTAAGCCTGTTTCTTTTTTCATTCACCCTTCCACCTCCTCCTCGTCTGCCCCGCTTTTCTATCCATTTACCACCCTCCTTCCCGTATATCCCACTTTTCTTTCCATTTATCCCCTTCCTCTTGTCTGTTCCCCCTTTCTGTCCATTTACCCCTTCCTCCCTATCTACACCCCCGGTTGTCCCCCCGACGCCTACCCCGTAGCTTCACAAGGCCCCAGGTTATTAAATTCAGTAACGAGCAGCCATCAGCGCGGGAGAGGGGGGTCACTTCCCTTCAAAGACAGAGACTTAATCTTGGTCGGAAGGAGTCAATTTTCAGGCGTGAGTGAGGTGATTACGTTATTACCGGCCTCTACACCCCTCCCATCCCCCTCTCCTCTCTACCTCTCTCATTAAACCCTCTTACCCACCCACCCCCTCACAACCCTTCCCAGCCTATTCTATACCCTCTCAGCCTCGCCTCCCCTCTACATCTCATCCATTCCTCTTCCCTCCCTCGCGTCCTTTTCTTTTACATCTCTCTCACACCACTCCCACTACATCTCCGACGCCCTTCCATTTAATCCTCTCTCTCTCTCTCTCTCTCTCTCTCTCTCTCTCTCTGACTCATCCAGCCTCCCCTCCCTCCTCTCACATTCTCCCTCTTATTATTTTCTATCCCCTATACACCTTCCATTCCCTCTTCGCTCCTCTAACCCCCTCCCTCAGTGTTACTTTGTACCTCCTCCATCCTTCTCTCCCTCTACACTCCTCTCACTGTCACACTCCCTCTCAGCCTCCTGGAGACCCCTTCCCCCCTCCTCTCACCACCCACTCTCCATCTCTACCCTTCCCACCCCCTCCATCCTATTGCCCTCTCACAATCTGTCCCCATCTCTTATCCACCCCCATAACCCACCCTCTCTGCCATCGCCCGTCTCTCGCCACCTTCTTAGTTCATTAACTTCTGCTAACGACATTTCGTCTTCATTTCCCTATGTACAGCATCCTGTCGTCCTTTATCCTGCATTAAACCTCCTATTTTCCCATATTCCTCCATTCTTTGTTTATTATGTTTCCTCAGTTGGCCTTTTGGAGTCTCCTTGTGTGCTTAGGTGGCTTTCTACCACGTTTTCTCAAGTGACTGATGTCTTCATAATAGTACCTTAGTGTTTATGCAATCTGTTCTGACAGATAACAGAGTGTATAAAATAATAGTATCCACTATGATGCCCTCGCCCTCCCACACGAGACCCATCTGATTACACCCCCCCCATCACAAACCCACCCCCATCATCGGGGTCATGGTGTCAGCGTCGAGGCTCTGATTATTTTTGGATAGTATTAACAGCCCCCACCTCACTCTCGCACGTTAGCGGGGCCCCCTGTGCCTCCCTCATACTAGCACCGCACCTCCCACGCCCCCGTCCCTGCTGAATATATGTGCCCCCTGGTGGTTCTTAGGGCCAGATGGTGTCAGTACCAGCTGGGGTTGGCCTCCCGTCCTTTAAAAGGCGTCTCTTTCTTTCTTTCTTTCTTTCTTTCTGTACAGTAATGAAGCTTGGCCAGTAAAAACCTCCTATGTTGGTGCTTTGGGGGCGTAAGGTATTATGCCATACTTATATAAATGCGTGCTCTTGTGTGTGTGTGTGTGTGTGTGTGTGTGTGTGTGTGTGTGTGTGTGTGTGTGTGTGTGTGTGTGTGTGTGTGTGCGTGTGCATGTACGTGTGTGTGTGTGTGTGTGTGTGTGTGTGTGTGTGTGTGTGTGTGTGTGTGTGTGTGTGCGTGTGTGTGTGTGTGTGTGTGTGTGTGTGTGTGTGTGTGTGTGTGTGTGTGTGTGTGTGTGTGTGGGGTCACAGTGCATACCTATCAATAGTGACGGTCACTACACCATGACCACACATTCACTCCGGCTCCGTTAACAAAATAAAGTCAATAATTCGATACCGGTATTACACCAGACTCCCTCCCTTTTCCAAGATGCTCAGCAGCCTTGGCTTGCCCTTATCGGGCGCAGTCCATGGGCAGGAGCAGTATAGAGGGAACAGAGACCATATTCTCATCGTCTTGGGAGGCTTTCTAGCATCTCTTCGTTATCAATTCATTTCTTTATATGACAATTTTACATTCTTACGTGTGTTAATCATGTAATCTGTTTCGGTATTAATAATATGATAATGAGGTGTTATATTACGAACAAATCGCTAAGAAAGAGGTGCTTGAAAACTTGCTAAGCTGACGAGAATATGGGCCCATATCAGGTGCCAATATCGCAGGAGTTGGCGCTACCGGACCAGGCAGGTAATAGCTCTTGCTTGAGTCAATGCACCAATCTAGGGTTTGATATTCCCTTCCTCCAATATATTCCAGTAACCTACGGGAGCTCCTGCTACCAAAGGATCTAAGGCGCTGCTACTAACTGGTGACTGATATATATATTAACGTCTATATCCGTAGAATCAAGACAAAAGACTTCGGAAACAAAACTTCAGACTGTTATAAAGGTTGTAAATCTACGAAAATTTCAAAACAAAGTAACTAGACAGCAACACTCGACAGCTGCAAGGAATAATTGTGTCAGACCTATGAAGAAAGTCATAGTATAAATCACTTACGGTACCCTTTTTGAGGGTACAGCCCTCTGTCTACCTATTGCCAGACGCCATAATCCCGTAAGGGGTGGCCATATGACTTTTGAGTTATTTGTTTTACGCTGAGGGGCACTAACCCTCCACCAACCCACTTGTTGACACGTAGGGAGCACGTATGGTTTGGCTATATGGTTACCACCCAGCGTTGCAAATGGTTTCTTGGCTTACAAGAAACCATTTGGCTTGTCACTCAATGTAAAGCCACCTGTAAAGGAAAGAAAAGCAATAAGAAGTGACAGGAAAGATGGGAGAAATAGGAAGAGAGGAGGGCAGGCACAGAAAAAGAATGATATAGGCTAAGGAAGAAGTAGGCAGCACTACATCAAGTGAGTGGATGATGGTCGCCACCACCTACCACTAGATGTAATTATTATCACAAGGTACAGTCTTATTTAGGCATATTCTTTTGCCTACCGTTAGACATTCTTTTTTACCTGCATCACAAGACCAGGTAAATCAGAGCAAGGAGAAAACTTTTAAGTAAATCCCTACATCACTCATACCATCACTATCACAGTACTCATTATCACAAGGTACATTCCCATAGCCGCTCCCCATCCCATTCCACAATTCGAACCCATCCACCTATTCCTTTGTCCCCCACATCCATTTCCATACCTCCCGACCCTTTCACTGGTAGAGGATATTTTGCCATAAACCATCATTTTACTTAAATTAGCAATCTGACAACACCCATTTTCACAGGGTATACTTTCCTTCCCCATGCAGTACCACCGTCCAGCAGATTTCCAGCTCATTCCACCCATTCCTTTGCTGTTGACGGATTCATGGCCCGACGCAGATCAAACTATCGACAATTGCGCTTTTTGTTTCAGCAGAGGGAAACCTGTGCCGCCTAAATGGTTAAAAACTGACTGTTACTTTACTAAGCGCCACTTCATCCCTCACAAAGACCTCGAATCAGTGCTGAGATCTCTGACTATATCTACAAAATGAATGTTAAAAATAATCCCCATTGTATCCCCTATACTGAGCTAAGATCGATCATGAAAGTTAATTCTAAAATTGCACTGGTAACTGGGAAGAAAATATATATCCCCGCCATGAATCAGTGTTGCCCAGCAAGTACGCGAATACATTTCCTGATGATTTACTAAGTCTGCTTTTTCTCGACGTACGTGGAAAAATCCATTCTTTCGCACGGCACAGCCAATTTTTTTTTAGAATGAGTAATTGTGTTATACATCAGTAGATATTGTGTGTAATCTATTTCAATTTAAAAGTTTTAATAGCAACTTCTTTCATGACTGTTTTGTAGCAGAAGTGGTACTGTAGTATTGCCGGTAAGAGTAGTAGTAGTAGAAGTAGAAGTAGTAGTAGTAGTAGTAGTAGTAGTAGTAACAGTAGTAGTTGTAGTAGTAGTAGTAGTAGTAGAGTAACCCTGTATTGTCTGGCCGAGAAGACCCATCCACAGTAGGCATGCAATCGACCCTGAATGGCCATCCCATGGAGTGAACCGATATTCCCTTTCGGTGGACAGTGAGGTGCGGGAAGAGTTTGGAGATTTGGTTCTTGGATGAATGCCGCATTTGCGTCTCGCCACCCACTTAACCAGGGCATCATAGTAGGTTCCATATCATCACATTATTTAGTTATATGGTTATCATTCCAGCGTTGTAAGTCGTTTCCAGGGTTACACGAAACCATTTGGCTTGTCACCCAATGTACAGTCACTTTAAGGCAAATCTACATTGAATGAGTGGATGGTGGGCGCTGTTCTATAATTTTTAATATCATATAAATCACTCGGTAGTAATATGTACTGCACTATACTGTTGTGTGAGATTCTTTTGTGTGTCTAAGCCAGACGTCCTCCACAAAAGTGCAATAAGCGAACACAGCCACTTTACTCCCTAAGTGTTGCCTTCTGCTATAACGCTATAAAACTCATGAAACTAGATTTAATAAATTCGGATAACTGTGGATGGCCAGTGTAATTGCTCTTTCAAATTATTGCAGTTACACATGTTGTATTTAATGTAAAACCTAGGGAAAATTGTCATCTTATTTTCCAATCATGGAAATGTGTCACAACAGAGCTAAAAATAATTTATTGCTTCTCGCACTTCTTTCGTATTTATATATGTGGCTGAATTATTAAAACGAAAGTCATTTAGTTATATATTCACCCGAGTAAAAACTCTCTGGTTCTAGGTAGACAACGCAGCAATCAGACGCATCGCACAAGGCGGACAATAATGTCGTTTCACTATTTAGTTCATCAGTGATTAAACTCATGCTCAGTATCTAAGTAGCTTGTTAGGCTGTGAAAATAAAATAAGCGGGATATGGAAGTCATTATTTACATTTCTTTTATTTAAGGTAATGAGCGGAATAGATATTGATTTCCGCAACTGTACCTGAGTGTTCACCTGTATTCCAGTGTTCCTTCACTTGCCGAAATCATCATATTATTGCATTTGGGAAGGTAGGCGAACACTAAAACACAAAGCTTGTCTGTTCTAGTCTTAACAGGAAGTTCTAAGAACCATATGAGCTTTTTATTGGTAAAGTTCGTATCTAGTTCGTGCACCTTAACCTGGCAGAGATTTTCATCCTTTTTCATCGTATTCCACATAGCTCAGTGGCAAAGCAAGACGATTCTACGGCTTTGCATACTTTCCACAGTACGCCGCCGTAACTAGCATCATATTCTAATCTTAATCTCTTGCTACATCTCATCATTCGATAGGGGATGTTAGTCACAGGCCACGTTAAAGAAAAGAGAGTAGGAACCTGAGGCGGTGGCCTGGGATAAGAATATAATATGGTACGGCACAAGGGATGGCGGTTAGTGGAATCAGAATATATTCTGACTGCAACTGAGAGGTCCCTAGTTCGATATACATATAAATGCACACACACACACACACACACACACACACACACACACACACACACACACACACACACACAAATATATATATATATATATATATATATATATATATATATATATATATATATATATATATATCCATCATCCAATCCTGTGTTGCCCCATGAGGACGTACAGTAGTAGCCCAGGGCTAGGAAAATTTGTCCTGACATTCAAGATGAGAGTGGCCGACGTCACTCATCCCTGAGAGGCATATATGGTTACCACTCAGCGTAGTAAACGGTTTCCTTGTGTACATGAAACCATTTGGATTGTCACTCAATATACACTCACCCATACACGGGCATACATCAGGATTCCATCCAGTCGTATATTATTACCTAGCCATTTATTGAAAACATCGACTGTACGAGTATTTACCTTCAGCTTAGAAATGAATCTTATCATAAGATCAAACTTAGTTTAATCCGTTGTCCACCTAGACGGTCACTGAGCATCGACAACGAGATCTACAGTCAAACAGGCGAAACCTCTAGGATGCCAAAGACTGCATTATTTGACAATTTTAATTCATAAGTTTCAAAATGGGGAGAAGTCCTATCCTCAAACAATTGTTCAGACCTATACCGGTATACAAACTTGCAGGAAAGTTCATTTCATCAGTCTGTAAATTATCCAGCACTCAGAGCTAACATCTTAGATCTTGCTTTTCCACATCAGAAAATTTAGTGAGCAACGGTATTGTAGAAGAATTTAGTACAAGCAATCATCGTATAGTTACATTTACCCTTCAATCTAATGAAGATAATGGCAAGCCCAGATCTGCGAAAATTCTCCAGCCATTAGAGAGGTAATTTTGATAAATTAAAGGCAATTGTATGTACCAGTGATTGGCGCCCCTTCATCGAATTGTTAGATATCAGTGCTGCATGGCAACTCTGAAAAGAAACTCTCAACAAAATAGTCCAGTTATGTATTGCAAAGCGCAACAGAAACCCTGCCCAAAATTCAAAACCCTAATGGTGGAAGTCCGATATTAAACACTGACTTAGCAAAAAAAATAATGGACAAGAATTTGAATGCTACAGGGAATCATAATGATAAAAATGAATATGATGCTTTTTGATGGAAAGCCAATATATTAAGGAAAGCAAGAAAAAAAATTGATGCTCTTATTGCTAATGTCAGTAAATTAAACCCTAAAGAATTTTTCAGCTGCATCAAAAATAAAAAGGTAATTACTTCAACAATCTGACCCCTTCATCACAGAAAACAGAGGTCATCCTAATGATGAAACTAAGATGGAGAAAGTTTTTAATACATTCTTTGCGTCAGTATTTACAGTGAAAAGTACAAGTGGGACTCTTGCAGTTTCTCCAGTTCCTATAGAAGAAAGTAACATCATCAGTGATATTAAAGTTTGTGAAAGAGATGTTCGACTTGCAATCAGTAAACTTTAGGTGAATAAAACACCAGGTTTGGACAAAATATCTCCACGTGTATCAAAGGAACTACAGAATGAAATATCAAAAGCCTTTACCTGAACTTTTTAATTTATCACTAAACAGCAGTAAGGTGCCACAAAAGTGGAAGCTTGCCAACGTATCCTCGATATTCAAAAAAGGCAACAAAGCACAACCAGAAACCTATCGCCCAATTAAACGTGAGTGGTTTGTACGTTGCTGGAAACTATTATCGGAGACAAGTTTGTAAGACACTTGGAAACAAATAATCTTATCAAAGATTCGCAGCATGGTTTTCGGAATAAGCACTAATGCCTCACGAATGTATAGGACTTTTTCAATGATGACTGTACTGAACATATACAACCGGGCTAAATCCATTCATGTTGTCTTTCTCGATTTTCAAAGGCTTTTGACAAAGGTCCACACAAAATGCTCTTTCGGAAGCTAAAGACATGGTTTCAGTGGCAGTGTGCTCAGGTGGAGCGAAGAGTAGCTTACTGGACGAAAACATAGAGTTGTAATATATGTAAAAGAATCTGGCTAGATAGGTTTACAAATGGAGTGCCACAGGGTTCAGAATTAGGGTCTGTTCTTTATTTACCATACGTAAATGATATTGATGAAGGATTATATTGTAAGAATTCTCAAGTTGTTGATGATACGGAAATAGGTAACACAGGAGACATAGCATTGCAGAGGCAGGCAGTTCAGAGAGATGTTGATCAACTGTTTTATTGAGCCCAAACATGCCAAATGGTCTTCAATATTAATAAAAGTAATGTGCATAATAATGTTCGACTTTACAGGGAAACCATGAAAAAAGACCTAAGAGTTATAATAACGAGTAATTTGAATCCTAGTCAACGGTGTACAGAGGTTGTTTTCATTTTTAATCGGTAAGTTTATTGGATTCATAAGTAGGGCATTCGAACATAAATCAGAAAATGTCGTCCTCGCCCTGTATAATACCTTTGACCGCCCACACACAAAGAATTTCGTCCAGAACTGGCTACCTTATTGTAAAAAAGATATGGAGAAACTTAAGAGAGTATAGTGAAGGGTGACAAAGAAGACACGAAAATTGAGAAACAAACCATTACAAGGGTTGAAACTGTTTACCTTAACTAAGCACGGTCTATAAGGAGACTGAAATAAAGAATACAAAATCCTTAAAAGACATGAAAATATTGCTGCTAAGAAACACTTCACAGATCAGTCGAATTATATTAGAGGCAATGGACATAAAATCGTTGACAAGCGTTTCTACTCATATGAACCTAAACACTTCTGCAACAGAATTGTAATTATACGAAACAGGTTGCCTCCTTATGTGGTTAACTGTGCTACAACGCTAACATTTACCGCCTGGGTATGTATTGTCTTCTAATCCCCAGCCAAGCATGTTGACTTCCGAATAACACATCTATGAATTTAGATTTCTTGCAGTTCAAAACATGGAAGGCATACCAGTGACCACAGAACAACATCAGTTCCTTACGTTAACTAGATGTGTTTCCCTTGCAAGTTAAATAGTATAGAATATGATATCCTTTCATCCTTTCCTATGAAATTTCCATGACAGCATTTCTGTGCAACATGATACTAATAAATGTGAGTTTGGATGAGTAAATTGGGAGTGTGTCTTCCTGTCTCGGCTACCTCCCTTTCTTTGAGGGAAGCAGCCTAGGTGTATAGATAGATAACATTCCTCCTCACTATTTCTTGCTGGCTTCGGCTGTGCTTCTGCTTTCCTATCCTTGTATATGACAGATAAAATATTGAAGTTTGTTATAGCCTGTCATGTAGCTAACAGCCTCTAAAGGGCCAGTTCGTAATCGTATCCTCCTCCTCCTTTTGGCACTGTAGCTGCCGGTGATGGTGACTTTTCCACTAACAGGAATCGCTTCCTCTCCAACTAGATCATTTGTGCCAGACATTAGGTTCCTGGTCCCGAATTCACAGACAAAAGTGGGATCACTTCCCCGTCTTAATTCAAATTTTCGCATGCAGGTTGAATAAGAGGCACTGGAGGTGTCTTTACTCTCCTTTCCCTGCCGTTCTTCCATAAAACACTAAACAGTTCATGGTGAATTTCCTCTCTGAACTAAAGTTAGTTTTTGCAAGATTAACGTGTGACGCGGGACGATGCTAGAGATTCTTTGTTCTTCCTAAAAACACAAACCCTAGTTACGACAGGGAAGTGATGGTAAGTTTGCTTAGTAATTCAGCTTCTGTTCTGTTTAGACACAAACTGGAAGAGATACTGCCCTGTGCTGTAGTATTCCTGTTTCCCCAAGTTTATAATTTACCTGCGGGATGATCTTTGGGAACGGCCTTGCCTGTCTGTCTCTTACTGACCCTTTTCAGAAACGATGTGCTTCACTTGAGTGACTTAGTGACTGCCTTGTATTTCTCTGAAGCTCCTGTTTCACGCCGGCAGGCTTTAGCAAAACCCCATATTAGGAGTCCAGAGTTTCTGCGTCTGTTATTTTGCAATTGTTTATATACATGTTAGCATCGAGACGTAATTTACTCTACACTATCAATTTTCAGAGTACAGGTAATCTTCCTTTTAAGTCAAGGATCTGTTCCACAGTATTACAAAATTTTTTAGGTGCTGACACTTACCTCAACATCTTGCGCTTAGGCATCTATGTTAGAATGGGACCGAGTTGTATCGTACCGGCACTAGTTTTCTCAAACAGTTTTGATCCAGTTTCAACAACACTTAGTGAAAGAGTTGAGGGTGAGTCAAGAGGTTAACGCCCTTAGTCTTGAAACTGAGAGCAAGGGTTACTCTTCCCACACCCCGTTCAAAGTGGAAGCTCACACCTTCAACATAAGTGGTAATCTTGAATGCGTAAGAGCGCACCCTTTCGTGTGGGTAGGCGTGGCAAACAGTCGGTAGCCTTAATTAAATTTAAAATCTAAAACCTTATTAGGAAAAAAAACAGTTTCTAAAATTCACATACAGTATAATCTCAATGATAGCAGTTTATCATTAAAGACGAATTTATTCTTGAATACTCTGTGTAAGAGTATGGATACAGTCTCTGAACCGTAGGAAAAATTTGGTGTCACACATAGCTTCAAAGAGGTTCATTCTGTCAGTATTAACTCTGCGAATACCCTTGGCTGGTCATACCGATTTTGACTATATTTCTGCCCCAGTGCTTGTTTTTGCCATTTTGCACCACCCAAAACCCCGAAACCCCACCAGACCCCCTAGACACTGGGGGGGAGGAGGTTAATTTCAAAACCAGTCAAAAGCACCGAAAATAAAGGCCAAATTCGTTCGTGTCACACCAAAATACACCAGAAAAATATATTGCCATGCCAGAACAAAACAGAGAGAACTTGCAAAAGTTGACTGAACGAGTGCTTGAGACTTCGTAATTCACACTAAGTGGCTGTGCACGATTCGTCTGTTGAGGTAATACTCGGCCTTTCTTTACTGTTTGGCATCATTTCGTGCACTAATCAGCCTATTTATTAAGGCATCATATACCGTATCTGATAAACAGCTTGGTAGAAATATTGAAAAATTAAATGAAGGCTGTTACAGTATCTCACCTTTGTTTTCGTCTCGTCGTAAATTAACAGTCTCCGGAGAAACAGTGAAGTCTTTTAAAACGATAAAAGTATCAAACGCTATTTTTTTTTCCTTACATGATGTTTTTATCGGATTAAAATTACCATCACAAATCATACGGTCCTTCAAATTCTACATAGATTTCTATGCACAAGGCTAGTATGATATGACGAAGAGGCATGTGAAAATGTGCAATGAGACTCCCCACAGATTCCAGTACTGAGTTGCGGTACTCCTTCCTGGTTCGCAGGGGAACGCTCTCCCTTTCGTGCGTTAAGATTACCCAAAAGTACACATAGAGCAAGGTGAACGCCTGCCCACAGTTTGAGACTACGGCCCATACTTTCTTTAGTATAATAGATTACAGATCAAGGTCACAAAACAAAGTCAACTAAAACAGCTTTGACCCGATTTAGACTAAGCTTGGTGGAAGGACTGATAAGACAAGGACGAAGGGAGTCAATTCTGAGAACATCAGTAAAAAATCAAGGTCACGGGGCAAGGTCAAATGCTGACTCGTGTTTTTCTTGTGTGAACAAAATAACTAAAACAGTTGTGATGTGCTCTGTACTAAACTTTGTGGAAGGGTTGAGAATCAGCAAACGGAATGACCTAGTATTTATTAGAACAATAAAGCAAAGGTCAGGGTTATATGTTAACCTCAGCGTAAGTAATTTTATCCAGTTCATTCCAAACCTGCAGAAGTGTTTCAGGGTAAGCCGAGAATAAAGAAGAAAAATTTAGAACAATATGTCAAAGGAGAATATCACAGGATAAGGTCAAAGGTCAAGCTGTGTGTATTGCACTGTAGTAGTATTTACCTGATACCTATCAGCATGTACTTTACTTGTTTGTCCTAGTTTCTATATGACTGGTACTATAGAAGAGGCAAAACGGGCCATATATATATATATATATATATATATATATATATATATATATATATATATATATATATATATATATATATATATATGTGTGTGTGTGTGTGTGTGTGTGTGTGTGTGTGTGTGTGTGTGTGTGTGTGTGTGTGTGTGTGTGTGTGTGTGTGTGTGTGACATATAAAGAGAACTTCCTGTATGTCGACACATCATAAAAATATTTCTACCGTTGTCTTAGCTCAAATAAGTTCAGGTTTGTGCTAGATAATATGTTGCAAATTGTGGGGGTTGAAAGACATCTTCCAACTGGCGATGGAATTTCCCAGGAGTGCTGGTTCCTTTGCAATGCCTTGGAATTGTATCGTCAATATATCATCAAGCCTCCGGTACGGAATCTTCCTCTGTCTGTTTTCAGTCATATCAATAAACTCCTCTGTCGGTCTTACGCTGGGAAGGAGAAAATAGTGACGACGAAGTAAACATAGTGAGCTTAATAACTGTAGGTTCCTATAAATCTCTCTCTACTGAATCAATTCGCCTGGTATTAGCTAGAACAGAATACTGTAGTCCCGTCCATTATTAACACTTTGTCTCCTGTACTCAGTCTCAGCTGAATAAAACTGTCTGGCTTTAGCTGGAATAGAACAATAGAGTTGTGCCGACCATGAGACCATTTCTTTCTTTCTTTTTCTACTGACTGGCCTTAGATTTCTTGACCCCTTGAACTCGAGAACTTTTTTTTCTTGCTACCTTCAGAAAATTCTGTTCAACTTAGGAGGGACCCCTGCTGATGACATGACGGGTAGATCTACAGTACATGTACGCCTCTTAACTACAGAACTCTCCAAGCTGAATAAAATCGCCGGGAGGTAGTAAGAGTAAAAGAGAAAATACGTCGTCATACTGAAGTGGCTAAGACCTTGAATCCGGTGACGTCTTTCTTTACTCTTATCGGAGAAGAAGAGTTAGCTATGGCCTTCATTCACCCCTTTCACTTTATTTCACAAAACGCAACAACACCTTCTTCCTTTCTGTTTACAATTTCACTATTTTTCGTTGAACGACTTTGGCGTCATGGACGATATTGCTGACAACTCTGTATATCAGTTTTTATTAACAAAATCAGAGGCGACGGGAATGAAGAATTGGTACTATATATCACATACAACGAAAGCACACACATATGTGCCCAAGAAATGAAGATGCCCACTACAGTGTCAGAAAAAATGATCTATTGATATTCTTTTGCCTAAAGTAATTGTTTTTAACCAAAAATAAGGTTCTTCTTCCGTTTATTACTGCAGTTTAAATGTCAGATGAATCATGTCTTAATAACAGTACATAAATAATGGGTCTGGCTAATATTCATGTGCCTGTGTTAAGAGTGGGAGTCACGGTGGCTCAGAAATTATCACGTTCGTTGAGTCCTGACGCTGAGCTCATATCCAGCCGTGGCGAGAATTTAAAAGTGGCGCTGGTATTATGTCGGCCCTACTTCCATATGTCGACATACTATCGCACCCTGAAAGTTCATATTAGTGACAATCGGCTCGTACTTCGAGAGAAATGCTCAGTGCAGTCCTTGGAGTTTCACATGCCCCATTTCCTGACTCGTCGAGTCGTCATTGGTCAGGATAAAGAAGGATAAATTCAAATTATCATTGTTCTGTCCTAGGAGATGGTTCAGTGGTACAGTGGAATCCCTACAGGCTGATACAGATGCTTAGTTTCAGTGAAGTAATGCACAAACTGTTGGAATGTTTAAAGTAGAATGTTTAAAGTATTGATGTGCATGTGTCTTATTGCTTCCAGTCATCACTTACATCCAGAGATTTATACAACATCCTTGTTGTTATTCCCACGTACAAAGGATGTCTTCATTGAATTATGAAGACGCTGGAGGCAGAGCATCCCTTTATTTCATATAGCTCACGGCTTTCCCTCAGCCTCCGAGATTTTCAATTAAATTATTCTCTCATATGGAAATACTGGGGCCGACGCTCACCTTGTATACGGATAATTCCTCTCACTTTAATCAGATATATGAATGTAATTTGGAGTCCATAGCAAAGCGAGGTTGCTCCTTTTATATAATAATAATAATTCCCCATTCAAGAAGACCAGAGCTGTATCCCAGCAAATAAGAAATAGTGTTCCACTATACCAGCTTAGAGCTTTGTGTGGAATAAGCGGCGAGGTGATGATAGTCGGTGTGTTGTTACCTGACGAAACTGGGCCAATCTCCTAACTAGAATATTTAATCGTGTATGCTTGAAATTCGAGGAGCCTTAGTTACGAGACAGGAATGGGTCTCCTTTGTTACTAGCCAAATCGACCCAGCAGTTTGACTACACCTGGCCATCAGCTGAACTTACAGGGGTCAGAGGTCGTCAAGTTAGAACAGACGCGATAGTGAATGAGCTTAGGGAATTATGATATGGAGTGAATAGATGGAGAGGGTGGTAATATAATGGTAATCAAAAACTACTATAAAAAGGAAATCTTCTTAATTCTAACAGCAATTTTTGCTTTTGTTAGACATTCTGTCGTCTAATGAAGTCATAGACATCTTGGATTTACACGTCCCACCTATTGACGTCTTTTAAATTTCATTCTTGGCATCGCCAAGCAATTATATGCAGATACGTGAGACATTTTGAAATGGAGAGGTTAGATAGTACCTCCGTAAACCACTTCACTTCTTCGTCTCCCATATTGCATAAAATCGTGATATAGCAGCAAGAATAAAATAAGTAAGACATTATGATACCGAAGGAGTTGATGCATAGTCAGGGCTAAAAGGTGTACTAGATAGTCTGTGATGGTGAAAGTACAGCTGGAGGCAAAAGTTGTGTGGGAGTATCAGTGTTGGTGGAAGTTACGTACCTCTATCACCACTGATTCTTGTGACACGTTTTTACCTCGATTGTACCTTCATCGAACACAATAATTTACTTTAACTGTACTTCTGTTTGACACAACAAATTGGCCCCAACTGTATTAGGCCTTCTCCATAGTGAGGCAGAGAACCCCAGCAAATGTTATAGGAGCTATTATAATTACCACCAAGCACATCTCAGAGATAGGTACATACGATCAAAAAAGTATTGCCCTAGAGGGGACCAATGATATCCTTCATCATCAATGCAGCTCGTGATATTGAAAGAAAATAATGTGTATTTAAATGAATGTACATTTGATGACAATACTAACTATGAAGAAAGAAAATGTTCCAACCAAGTGATGTATTGCGTCCTCATGGAAACTGGGATACTAAAGTGAAGGTGAACCATCGAGCATTTTGCAGTATCCCTCGTCTCTTTTGTTAATCGAGTGTAGAGAAGGTTGCTACCGTGTTCGGCGTAGTAGCTTCCGCTCATCGGCTTGCACAAACTTCACTTCTAGCCCAATGTCTTGCAGCACCTCTTGTCATATAAATCCTTACATCTGGCGTCACATCCTGGGGAGAACACTTAGTACACTTTCTGCAGTACTTATTCCAGCATATGCTACATTCCTGTATCATGTGGTACTATAATTACCACATTTCCACCAATAGTTGTCACGAGTCACTGACACATTTGGTACAACACTCACTGACACACTTCGGTTAACACACACTGACACGCCACAACACACACACATATTGACACACTTGGTACACCATACACTGACACACTTGGTACACCATACACTGACTTACTTGGTACACCGTACACTGACACACTTGGTACACCATACACTGACACACTTGTTACAACACACGCACAGCGACACACTTGTTACAACACCCTTCGACACACTGATTTATAACAGCGGCACAACACACACTGATATATATGCCGCAACACTGCATAACGCAACACCTGCACGCGGAAGTAGCTGTCAAACTGAACAATGGGAAACATTTTATTTTTGCTTGAACAATCCCATTCATTCTTCCTCCTTGTTCGTTATATATATAGATAGATAGATAGATAGGTAGGTAGGTAGATAGATAGACAGATAGATAGACAGACAGATAGGTAGATAGATAGATAGACAGATATCTCTCTCTCTCTCTCTCTCTCTCTCTCTCTCTCTCTCTCTCTCTCTCTCTCTCTCTCTCTATATATATATATATATATATATATATATATATATATATATATATATATATATATATATACACATCTGTGTGTGTGTGTGTGTGTGTGTGTGTGTGTGTGTGTGTGTGTATTTTTCGACAGATCACTCTAAATCATAACAATATTTGTATGGACTCGCACCCAATTTTAATGCCATTTTGTTTTCTTCCTTTTTTTCAATCTCTCCTCTCCCTTTTTTCTCGACATGCTGATCCTGAAGGACCCTCCCTCCTGCTTTCATCTTGGCGAGGCCTTTGAGACACACGCTGTGAGAGTGGAGGGTCGGCAGCATAAACTAATGGTACGGTTGTGCACTGTCCGCTTTAACTCATCCTAAACTTGCCATCTCTCCATCTGGAATGAGAACTGTGGCACGAGTTTGACACTGGATTCTAGAATGTGGTGCTTGTCACTAAGAATTAATATGGAAAGGATTTAGGGCCTTAATATTGTTGTATTTTCCCGCTCAGCTACAAGAAATGTGCTGCAAAAAGACGAAGCTCTCTGCCGAGTTAAGGTGGAGGAACTGGAGGGGAGTGTCAGTAGAGGGAATGAGGAACGAGACAACGCAATTTCACTGTTAGATAGTCATTTTCACTTTATTCTTGCTTCTGTCAGACCCTTTATTTGGCTTACGAGAACACGATAGTAGTGAGAGACTGAATGAAGACTATACATAACCCCTCAAATTCGAAAAGTTTATCTCAGGGTAAATAAAAACGTCTGTAGACAGAAAATGTATAATAATAATACTTCATCGGACTAAAGGCACTAACAGGCTCCACCCAACCCTTCAGTAAGGGGACGTCTTTCTCGTTGACAAGTGCTTCCCTTACCACATCAACAAGGTACTGGATTGCCTCGACAGACCAGTATCCGAAACTCAGCTGCATATGTCATCTCACCGCTGATTGGCTTCTGCCTTCATTAACCGGGTGAGATTCTGTGAAGAAGGCTCTGTACTGCACTGCATAACATTTTCGCGAAGAGGCTTCAAACCTGTTTCAGCATCAGCAGTGTTGGCACTACGTTCTAAATTTTGGAATATCATGGAAAATGTTCTGGTATTGCCTCAGCACTGTCCCCGTTATACTTTCCGCAAGAACAAGAGGTTAATCATCGTTACCACCCTAATCTGGATATGCTTTTGCATTACAGTATTACGAAAAATTGTATGCTGCATATATTTTCGCATTTGTTTGTTTTTCTTTCTTATCTTAATACGTGCTTGCTGTTACCCGTCCCAGCGGAGTAGCGCCCGAAAGCAGGAGAAAGCAACTTCAAGTACTGGCATTCATTCTCTCAGCAGTCCTTTGTAGTGGTCTGTACAAAGCAGTTTTAAACCGCCCATGAGTAGGCTTCACCGATTTACGGCTTACCTCAGTTGTTTCACTTCTTCCCTGTTTTAAACCGTGAACAGTGAGTCATCCTTCTATAAACCACTTTCATCCAATTCCATACCCGCCTCTTATTCACAGGTGCTCATAATTCAGTAATCAGAATCTCTCTTACAGTATCCTTCGACCTCTCCTTAGCTTCATTCTTCCAGCCACTCCTTCAACTTTTGTTTTGTATACTTTCTTATAATTTTTCCACGACACATTTACTTCATATGGCCAGGTACTGAAGAGGGCCGCCTTAATATGGTGGCACTGATATGACTGGGTTGCTGGACTGCCTGGTTAGAGAAATGTCCTTCATTTACTTCTCTTTCCCCCCACAAGAAAGATGATGGCTAGCAGGAGACCAGCTGAAGCCAGCAGTCCACTGGGTTTACATTTTTGATGAACCTAGGGCTACGACAACAATAACAACAACAAACTACTACCACAACTACTACTACTACTACTACTACTACTACTACTACTACTACTACACTACAGTATACCCCTTCATTCTCTAATACGGTACCGGTAGTTATTTTTACTTCATTCTTGCTGCTCCGGGGCGATTTTATTCAGCTTTTGTTTCAAGTTGGAGATGTTAGATATAGTCATCAATACATCACTGACCGTTTCACTACGAGACGCCTCCCATAAACTAAATAATAATAATGATGATAACAATAAATGTGATATAATAATAATAATAATAATAATAATAATAATTCATCGTCATCATCATCATCCAATCCTACATTGTCCCATGAGGAGCGTAGGAGCCCGGGGCTAGGCAAGTTGGTCCTGACATTTAAGATGAGAGTGACCAGCCTCACTCATCCCTGAGTGGCATTACGTGAGCAATAAACCCCAACCAACCCTTGGATATAAACCTTCACCGGCTCAATCCGATTGGAGAGCCCGAAATTACCTACTAAACCACCATGTGCCAAAATTTGGTTATATGGTTACCACCCAGCGTAGTAAATGGTTTCCTGGTATACAGGAAACCATTTGGCTTGTCACTTAGTGTAGAGTCACCCACAGGCAGAAGGAAGAGGAAAGAATGAAAAAAAGAAAGAATGAAGAGGGAATATAAAGTCACCCGTAGGAAGAAGGACGAGGAAAGAATGAAGGAAAGAATGATAGAAGAGGATGGAAGGAAAGAAGGATGGAGGAGAGGAAAGGACAGACACCCAAGAGCAGCACTACATCGAGTGAGTGAATGGTGAGCGCGCCCACCTACCACTTTAATAATAATAATAATAATAATAATAATAATAATAATAACAATAATAATGATAATAATAATAATAATAATAATAATAATAATAATAATAATAGTAATAATAATAATAATAATAATAAATGTTTACAAGTAGTAAGAATTACCTAAACATGACTTCAATGGAATCAGGGAGTTAATACATCCTGCTTTGCCCCTTCCATTGTACAGAACTACGTTTGCTTCCACGTCTCTCCGTCTCTCACAACGCCATTTCTCACCCTGCCAAAGCATCTCAACCCATTATACTATTCTTCTAAGGCACTTCATCTCCGGCATTTTCACCTGATTTCGTTAACTGTACTCTTTTTTACTCTAACTTGGCCTAAAACTGCCGTCAATTGCTGAGTTATAGCATGAGATTAACACTGGAATATGATGCTGGATATGAAATACTGCTATGGAAAGGTAGAGCTGAAGGATCGCCACTGAGCTACGTAAAACATGCTGTCATAGGACAGACATCGGAGCCATGTTAAGTTAAAAGGACTTTAGTATACGAGTAGCATTCAGGCCTCACACTTCGCATCCATACAGTACTGTCGGCGTCCTTCTGCCTTCATACGCACTCATCTTCACCTAAACAGACATTCATCTTTCCTTCCCCACACACTTCTCAACTTCCCCATAGATTCACCCCACTTATCCTATGACTTGTTTCAGAGGCAAAAATCCCATTTCTTGCTACATTTACCCGTGGTACCTAAGACACTTCATTTCCTTCATATTTTTCCCATTCAGACTTACTATCATATCCCTATGCTCTATCTTTCTATTACATCTTTGAGGACGGCCGTGTTTGTGACCTGAACTTCACTTCATATTGGTAAGAATCAATCATGTATCTTTAAATTACAGGAACATCAGACTCCATATTTCAGTACAGTGTAAAACAAATCAGCAGTGCTCATACGTGCTCTTTACAAGTTTTCCCTTACATAAATAGACCCTTACCCTCCTCGCTAGTTTCTCCGTCTCAGACCCAACATTTATCAAGGTGAAAAAAATCCATCACTTTTCCATTCTGGTGAAGAGGTAATTGGCTGACGTCGCTGCCAGATGCCTCCGTTCCCCTCACTCGGGTAAATAGGCCTGCCAGTGCAGTGCTGAGCCTTACAGAATATGAGATTAAAACCTTATATTCGAGAACGCTTTTTGTGGTCTGTTTTCATTATTTTAAGATGATTTTGTTTTAGTGGAAGCCTTTTGTAGTGAAAGGGTTAGTAAAAGCTCTGTCTAACCCCCTAGTCTGAAAAATCTCTTCCAATCTACATATCAGTGTAAGGAGGCAGCAGTAATAAGATAGAATGTACGCCACCATATTCAAGGAGTTCAAGTGTATTTGAACTATCTGTAGTACACTGATATACCGGAAGCAGAGTTTTAGCTTTTCTGTAGTACACTGATATACCGGAGGCAGAGTTTTAGCTTTTTCGACCTAACTCGAACCCTAATACTAAGATTTTGCCACACCCACAGGAACGGCCAGATATAGTGCTAGTCCATAAGAGTTTCACTCACTCCCTCACTCAATGAGTTACAGTAATTTCTTGAAGAATTAGGTCCAGGCCTTATGGGAGGAGTGTTGGGAAAATAAATTTTGCACAATGGTAGGCCTCCCCTTGGGACAAATTTCAGGCAGGGTGGGACCCCGAGGACCCCTTCCAAGGGGGCAGAGGCCCCTGGATGTTCCACCCAAAGCCATTCGGGAATGTCAGCGTTTTCTCTCTCTCTCTCTCTCTCTCTCTCTCTCTCTCTCTCTCTCTCTCTCTCTCTCTCTCTCTCTCTCTCTCTCTAGCAACACGAATTTCTGCACAACAACAGATTTGTACTGGCACCAAGTTACTCGTATATGGTGTTACCCACCATGGTCTCGGACAAAGTCGTTATGCTCGGCCAGTTTTTAACCGCAGAACATGAAATTTTACATACTTATAGATGTTCACCCTGGCCTTGTATTGGGAAAGGGAAGAACCACCGAGTGTTGCGACTGTCGGGGGATATGTAAATTCCACCTCCCACGGGTGGGGTGGGGGCGGCCCCCAGGGGGAACATTGCCTAAGAACATGAGTTTTTGCACAATGGTAGATCTTTACTGGGGCCACATTTTAGGCAGGGTTAGACTCGCAAAGGCCACCCACCATGGAGTGTGGGGTCATGGTTTTTAACCTAAAAACACGAAACTCCGCATACTGCTAGATAAGGCTGAAACCCCGATGACCCACTGGGAACAACGCCATAATTTTATGTAGACACGCGAAATTTTGTACAGTAGTAAACCTTGACCCAAACGAAAGTTTATTTAGGGTCGGACTCCCGGGATTCACCATTTTGCCCCTCTCTTAAATAATTATTTCTTTCTCCGTATAATATTTCAGTGTTGGTTGCGGCTGTCAAAGATGTCCGTTGTCATTTTTGTGTGTCTGACTCTCGCCATAGACCTAGCCTGTTTGCAGCGGTCCATCAGTCCTCCCACGTGCCATACACCTATGCCTGACACCGCTCCGGCACTAATGCCCTCCGTTCGTACTAAGCACATGCTAGGGCAGTATCAGCCAAGACTAAGTTAATGATATTAACGGAAGTAGGTCTGTGGAAGATCAGTATATTATGTTTTAATGAAATTAGTATCATCAGACCTTTCCTTGCCTCGGGATGGAACTCACGTCATTTAGAACAGCAGACCACTACTTTGACACAACCTTTCTCCATAGCACTCACATAATGCCACTCAGGGGAAAAGGTACTTGTTACTCGATTTAATGTCAGGATTAAGAAGCCTGATCCCAGGCCCTTACGCAATACAAGATTGGGTTATTGATAGAACCATTTTGCCACAACTCGATAAGGTCTCTTTTCCTACGATGATTGCTTTCACTCTGTGTACCGATAACTCTAACCTAAGTCAACCTTAACCTAACCTAACCCTTATAGTCTAACCTAACAACTTACATCGTACTGGAAGAGAAAAAGTTCCCCAGATCCACTAAGACTTTGTAGATTCACACCCCTGAATTGCTTATGCACCTTCTCCTCTCCCTCTCTGTCACAACACCTTCGTCTCCTCTTATGGTCTATCACTTTACTCTCGAGTCCATAAATAGCCTCCCTCCGAGAAAAGCTCCTCACTGATTCATTGCTCCCTATTTCTTTCTCCTGTCTGGATCTCTTCGGCTCGGATGTTTTCTCTCAGCTTTCACATCACACATACACCATTAATTTCCCTTCAACCACTTCAGTACAATGACATCATTTATATACGATATTGGTGGTGTCATCAGACGAGTTTTGAAGCTCTAGATAGATTTAGGATTCGACGATTAAGATGTAGCCTTCTTTAACGCAATGACTTCTAGTGATGTGTCCCAAGTTGAATAAAATCGTCTGGTGGTAGGAATGATGATGGTGATGGTGATGATGATAATAATAATAATAATAATAATAATAATAATAATAATAATAATAATAATTACAAGAAGACGAAGAAGAGGAAGAATAAGAAGAATGATGATGATAATGATAATGATGATAATAATAATAATAATGATAATAATAATAATAATAATAAGAAGAAGAAGAAGAAGAAGAAGACGAAGACGAATAAGAAGGAGAATAAGAAGAAGAATGATGATGATGATGATGATGATGATAATAATAATAATAATGATAATAATAATAATAATAATAATAATAATAATAATAGTAATAATAATAATAATAATGATTAATACGTCATCGGATGCTTTTTGTTTTTGCAACCACAGCTTTATCTGGAGCGGAACAGTAGACCGCAGTAAACCACCAATTTCAATCGGGTGATCGGGGTGAAGGGGTCAGTCACGTATTCTCCGCACATACCGTTCATTTGTGTCAAGCATTCTTCGACGCCCCACCCATATTCTCTCTCTTTACATCTACAAAGCTTTATAATCTGTCACATCTCATGCTTTGTATATGCCCATCTGTCACTGACTCCTTCCTTGCAGATGTTGTCATATGGCCGTAAGTTGGCGATGGTGTAGGCAAGTCCTTGATTTATGACGATCAGTTTTAAAACACCTTTGACGGTAGAAACTAGTTGATACTCCATTCCGTTATACATGACGCAGTCAGAAACGAGGTAGAAAGGTCAAAAATTCTCGTATGTTTAATCACTTGTTCCAATAAAATGTCAGATATTGAGGATTTGCCTTCCCTTTCACCGACTAACTCATATACCGCCACTCCTCTCGACCTGATGCTACTGACTCCTTTCCACCACTCTCCCCCTAACACACATTATACAGGTGTTATAGTGATAGTAGATGGTAGCGACCATCATCAACTCACTTGATGTAGTACCGCCTCCTTCATTCACCTAATTATTTTTCTGTATCTGTTCTCCTCTGTTCCTTTTCTCCCATCCTTCCTGTCACTTTTATTATTCATTTTTCCACTTCAGGTGGCTATACACTGAGTGACAAGCTTAGTTTCCTGTTACCCACGAAGCCATTTACATCAATGGCTGGTAACCACAGAACCAAATAAGGGGGTGATGTGGAGCCCGTTATGATCTTCCTGTTAACTGGATGGGAAAACGCAAATGCGGTGTTCATCCGAGAACAAAACTTCCTTACTCTTCCCTATTCCTCGCTGTGACAAGACGCTATCTGTCGCAAGAGAACATTGGTTCAGTGCACGGGACGGCCCTACAGAGGCGGCTGCCTGCTTGCGATTGATGAGTATGTTTGGCCAGACAAACAGAGAATACTCAGCAACAACAACAACAACAACAACAAACAACGTCGTTTAAACCAGATTTGTCTTGATGGGAGAGTGTGGGGGTAATGCAGATACTTTTTCATGTTCTTTTTGTTGTTCTGTCGTATTATACCGTACATGTTTCTCAGCTTCACGCATTCTACACCTCTTAAACCTACTATCACAGTACTAGTGGTCACCTTCCATTATCCGTTCCATTAGTGTCCATTATATTCATTGGCAATCATCACCATTATCCTGACCATTTTTTTCCACCTTGGAATGGGAGGAAGTAATATCTAGAAAACGAGGAAAGGTGAGTCCGAAAGTGGGAGAATTATCAGCAGCATGCCCACTGAAATGGGCCAGACATTAATTCGAACATCATTCAAGCCCCCGGAATCCTGGGTCCAGCTCCCAGGCCTAACTACCTGAACGCGTTGTTTTCTGTACTAATTACAATCTTCTTTATTCACAGTTATCTATCTTTCTTTCAGGCAACGTGTTTGTGATCGCGGCCATCCTGCTGGAGCGGAACCTTCAGCAGGTGGCCAACTTCCTCATCGTGTCCCTGGCCGTGGCGGACCTCATGGTGGCCTGTCTCGTCATGCCTCTGGGAGCCGTGTATGAGGTTAGTAATCTGGGGCACGGGTTCATACACAAACATAGCTATATTAATTCTCTGCCCTAACCATGATTAGTTTTTTTTTTTTTTTCCAGGAAAGACAGTACAACGTCTTATTCATCCTTCAAAGGAAATTTTGTGTTACAAGAGGAAGTTGATTCTAAGTTTGTTCGAGAATCTTGTGATAAGATCGCTGCCGTGTTTTTTTTTTTTTTTTTTTTTTTTTTTTTTTTACTTCTCAGTGGAGAGAATCCAACATGATAACTTCACTGGAGAGGTCTGGAGCTAATGGTTATCTCGTGATGGCCTACCAGCAGCACGTGTGATCTGACCTGATTTAGCTCCATAACCTGTTTCAGCTCAATTGATGGCCATATTAGTCAGATTAGAGGGTGGATTTGAGTAGTAACCAAGGAAACTCATCTCTACCTAAGACATAATGCTTATTAGTTTTCATGTACCAGTGCATAATATTCAAGATGTGAGAGTAGCCTAGTTCCGTCAGATAAAAACAAACCGCAAATAAGCATGCACACCACTGAGAGCCGTGAACGAGGTTAGTAATTTACGAGTACTGCCTCGGATGATTTGTTGGCATCTCGGTAAAAAGGTTTCCAGTCATCTTAAGCGTCTTTGGGAAGGCTTGGAGCTCACTAAGGATTCCAAGGTAACCAGTCCAGTAATGTTCATGTGGATGGTTCGTGTGCTCGCCATCATCATCAACAAAGGCAACTGTGGACGCAGTGGCAGAGCTTTTAAAGTTTTGATGTTTAAATTGAAAAAACATGGATTCTTAAGGCGGCATGATGTGTTGGAACCAGAAGAGGTGTGCATAAATGATAAGGAAAGCACCCACTAAAAACTTCTCCAGACTACGATACTCAACCATCACTTTGCAAATTCAGGTCCCTGGCTCAGTTGAGGATGCAAACAGACTGAAGTAAAGGGGAAGGGGTGGCTGGAGGCTATTCCCTCATGTAACACCTCCAGGGACGTATTTGGTCAACTCCCTTGACACCTTGATTCCGGTGGCGTCTTTCACCGCGTTATTTTTGCTGCTATCAAACAATTTTATTCATCTCAGAGATTTCCCACTGTGAAAGGATAAATGTGGGTTAAATCTAAACCATCCTGTTCAAAATTTACTCCTAACCTGAGTAAAACTCCCCAAAAGCAACAAGAATATTATGAAAATATGTCATCGAATTGAAGGAATTAACATCTGAACTACGGCTGACGTCAGTTTTCTAGTTTTTGTTGCTAACAGACTACATTTTTTTTTTTTCAAATTTGGAAAGGCCTCTCGTATGGAAGTGGTTTATTAATGCTTACCTAAGCTCACAAGTCTGAAAAGTCATCCCTATGCTGAATAAAATCGTCAAAGGATGGCAAGAATAAATTTTACAGAAGGTCACTCAGACTCAAATGATTAACAGGTTCTATAACATGACCCCATTTTTCCATTATACTCGCTTCCACCAAGTTTTTCTTTGGCTAAGAAGAAGCCCCACGAACTAAGGGGGTTAGACTCAACATCAATGATCCCCTCCAGCACTATAGTTTTTAGTACTATGGTCTTACTACTGCCAAATCTTTCAAGGTGAAGAGGTTAGTTACATATTCTAGACGGTGGTAGCCTAGACCCGAAACACTCTGCCTCACAGGGATGATGATCTATTATTTTGAGGTTAATAATTGTTTTGCCTGGTGGCTGTGTGCGTGCGTGCGTGCGTGCGTGCGTGCGTGCGTGTGTGTGTGTGTGTGTGTGTGTGTGTGTGTGTGTGTGTGTGTGTGTGTGTGTGTGTGTGTGTGTGTGTCTGTCTGTCTGTCTGTCTGTCCGTCTGTGTGTCTGTGTCTGTTTGTGTGTGTGTGTCTGTGTCTGTCTGTTTGTCTGTCTGTCTGTCTGTGTCTGTGTGTGTGACAAAGAACAGATAGACAGATCAATGACTGGCCTGTTGGCAGAGAGAGAGAGAGAGAGAGAGAGTGTTATGATGCTGGGAGTGCGTGTAATAAGTGGGGAGAGGCAAAACAATTATTATTTGGTGTATTATGAACGTACGGTACGCTGTATTATAACAACACACGGCAGTATTTACATGGCATACACAGCTTCATAATATCATTCCCTTGACAGTTTATTTTTCACATTATACCATGTTATTCCCTTATATGTAACAGGTATCTTTTCAGTATCGACAGAGTGCAGCATTAATATATATATATATATATCTCATCGGCCGTTTGAGTGTTCACTGCAGGACCGGCCTATCCCGACCGAAGTAGGGACGATACAGCCAATGTATCTCTACAAAGTGGCTTAGCCTGTCTGGTAGAGATTGTGTGTAGGGTGAGAAGTGCTTGTAAATGTAACTGTAGTGTTGAAGTGGCTTTGGAGGTGTGTGTAGTCTGCGAACCAAGTGTAATCGGCCCGCGCAAGCCGACTGGGTGCAAGCGTACTTTATAGTAAGCGACACTGGTTCAGCCACAGCACCCTTGATGTCCGCCAAAGCAGTACGTGGCCAGAAGAACGCTCCCAAAGTTTATTACCCTGGCGGGGCGCGAACCCTCCTTCTTCAGTGTACGAAAACGCACACTTTACCACTGTACCACAGAGGCTCCATATAATATATAGATAGATAGATAGATATAGATATATGTATATATAGATAGATAGATAGATATAGATATAGATATATAGATAGATAGGTAGAGAGACAGATAGATATAGATATACAGTATATCAATCAATCTATCTATCTATATCTATATATCTATCTATATAGATAAATAGATAGATATAGACAGATAAATACATACATACATATTGTATATCTATATCTATCTATCCATCTATCTATCTGTCTATATCTATCTCTCTATATCTATATCTATATCTATCTATCTATCTACAGTATAGATAGATAGATATAGAAATAGATATAGATATCTAGATAAATAGATAGATAGATAGACAACTAGATAGATAGATATAGATATACAGTATATCTGCCGATCTAAATCAATCTATCTATCTATATAGACAGATAGATTGATAGGTATAGATATAGATATATGTACTGTATCTATCTGTCTATCTACGTATATCTATATCTATATATATGACTCTCTCTCTCTCTCTCTGTATATATATATCATCATCATCAGCCGTTTGAGTGTCCACTGCAGGCCCAGCCTATCCCGACCGAAGTGGGGACGATACAGTCTATGTATCCCCACCAGTGGCTTAGGCTGTCTAGTAGAGACTTTATGTATGGTGAGAAGTGCTTGTAATGTTGGAGTGGCCTTGGATGTGTGTGTAGTCTGTGAACTGTGTGTAATAAGCCCGTGCAAGCCGACTGGGTGTAAATATGCTTTATAGTACACGACATTGGTTCAACCACAGCATCCCTTATGTCCGCCAAAGCAGTATGTGGCCGGGTGAACACTCCCAAAATTTTATTACCACGGGGAGTCGCGAATCCTCGGTCTCCCATGTACGAAAACGCACACATTACCACAACCACAAAGGTTCCAAAATCTCTCTTTCTCTCTCTCTCTCTCTCTCTCTCTCTCTCTCTCTCTCTCTCTCTCTCTCTAAATATTATATATATATATATATTTATATATATATGTATATATATATTTATATATATATATATATATATATATATAAATAACAAAACAGAGGAAGGAAAAACAAATGTATGAAACCGGTATTCATACACAAGATTGCTGGTTATCTCTGTTCATAAAAATCTGTAACAGTCGGACCTGAACAGCTGTAGGTTGAGGTTTAGGCGGAAACAACTCTGAGGAAGTGAGTTCAAAAGAGATGTAGTTCGGGAAATAAAAGATTTCTGATAGGCGGAATTCCTGCAGTATGGCAGTGTGACATTCCAGCCATGAGCGCTACCAGATGCCTGTGTAGCAGAGGGGAAGGCATGGAGAGGTGGCATAATGGATGCAACTTCGTATAAGCATTTGCCATAAAAATATCTAAAATAATGTAAGAGAGGCACCATTCCTTCTTACCTGTGGGGGGGAGGGTAGTTTATTTGTAACAGCAAGGTCATTAATAATTCTAACAGCTTTGTTCTCAGTTTTGGTTAGTTGCATTAGTGCAACCTTCCCACATCCACTCCACATGGGTGGACAATATTCCAACTGAGAGTGCACATGACTCCTACGAACTACAGCCATCTGCTCGTCAGTGAAGAAACTACGAATTCTGTGCAATAATCAAACTTCTTTGAGACGGTTTTAGCAAGTGATCTGACATGGTAGGTCCAGCCAAGGTGATTGTTAAGTGAAACAGAGAATTTTAATACTTCTGGAGACAGGAATATTAGCAGCATTGAAGGTAATGTAGGAAACTGGCAATAACTTTCTATTAGTAGGAAACTGGCAATAACTTTGTTAGTAAACTGTATATAGTTGGTTTTACTAACCTTAAATGGCACAAGTTATTTTGCCCCGATTCAGTGTTCCTAGATAAGCCTTGAATTATGGAGATAGCTGTACTGAGTTGTGAGTCAGAGATATTAAAATCTGTGAATGGGTGTTTAAGTGTGAATGAACTGTGAAGTGTTGAGTCATCTGCTTATGAATGGATGGGATATGAGTGACGAATAAGAGATCATTAATAGGAAATAGGAATAGGGTTGGAGCCAAAACTGATGCTTGTGGCAAGGTGGCATTATTTGAGTAGAAATTGGAATATACATCATCTGCTTTTACTCCTGCCTTTCTATTGCTGAGATATGAGGAAATCAGAGGAACAAAAGACGTTAGTCCATAGCAAGGGAGTTTGGATTGCAGGGAACGGTGTCACACTCTGTCATAAGCTTTACAAGTATCAAGGGCTACTGCATGAGTCCCTCCATGTTGGTCAATTGACTGATAGATGATGCGAGTCAGAAAATTAAGTAATCAATGGTGGATTATTAGTGGCAAAAATCATACTGTCTGTCACTAATTAAGTTATTGGACTCGGGATGTTTACCTACGTGGGTATTCATTACAGTTTCAAATAGTTTACCAAGAGAAGATGTGATAACTATTGGTCCGTAATCAGAGGGGTCAGAGGAACTTCCTATCTTTGGAATTAGGTGGATATTGGCTTCTTTCCAAGAATTATGGAATGAAGAAATACATATGCATAGTCTAAATAATATGGCTAGAACAGAAGCAAGTTCTGGGGAGCACTTTTTCAAAACAATTGGAGGAATTCCATCAGGACCTGGAGCTTTGTTGGTTGGTAAATTGTCTAGGACGGATTTTACGTACCCGGTATCTAGTCTGTTTTTTAGGTGAAGCATTTCTGGAGAGTCAAGTTCAAGTACTGGGACGATCTGGCTGACTTCCTCTAATGTAGAATTTCTAGCAAATGTACTGGTAAGGATATTCGCTTTACCACGCAGATCATTTGTAATGTTACCGTCTGAAGATTTTAGTGGGGGAATGGGTGATGACTTGTTAGTCTGAATGAACTGAGAGTTGACCAGAAAATCCTATTGTCACTAGGATTGTTTAGTAGTTTGGATGCTTCGTTGTGAAGACAATTTGACTTGGCGAGATTTATTAATGTTTTTGTATGGTTTCTGGTAATTTTAAATTGACTGAATGATTCAGATGTTTTTTATTTTAAGTAAGAGTTGTATGCAATGACTTTTGGGCCGTTGCTCAGGCACAGTTGCTATCAAACTTACTTCTACTATGGAACGCATTCTGTCCATTTTTCCTTTCTCTGAAATCTCCATTCTAGGAGATTTCAGTGTTCACCACCACCTTTGGCTCTCACCTCCTTTCACTGATCCACCTGGTGAACAAACCTACACCTTTTCTATCCTTAATGACCTAGAGCAGCTTGTACAGCACCCTACCCGTATCCCTGACTGCCTTGGAGAGAGCTCCAACATACAACTAAATCCTTCTGCTTACACTGTTAATCTTCTCTCTCCGTTGGGTTCCTCCGATCACAACTTTATCACCTTAACCTGTCCTTTCGCCCTGGTACGGTCTGCGAACCCTCCAAACAAACGTCGTCTGTGGCACTTTGGAGCTGCGGATTGGGAGGCCCTCAGGCAGTACTTCTTTGATTTTCCGTGGAATGATTATTGCTTCCATGGCCGGGAGCCATCTGGGTGTGCCTTGCGCATTAAGGTCATTCTCTCAGGCAAGGAAGCATACATTCCTTTCTCATATCCTTTGACTAACGCAAGAAAGCCTTGGTTTAATCACGCTTGTTCTAATGCTGTCTGCAACAAGGTACCGGAGCCAACCCACCCCTGAATCACATCTTTTATACGTTTCTGCCCGGAATCGTGCTAAGTCTGTTCTTTGCTCTGCTAAAAATAATTTCATCCATACAAAATGCTCTCAAGTCTCTAACTCGAATTCTTCCCGCTCCGTCTGGCACCTTGCCAATAACCTTTCTAACAACTTTACCTCATCATCCTTCCCTCCTCTTTTCTACTCTGATGGCTCTGTAGCTCTTTCTTCTACTGATAAAGCAGATCTCATCACTCAGACTTTCTCCTCCAATTCCACCTTAGACGATTCCGGTGCTGTTCCTCCATCACTTCCCTCCTCTGGCTTCCTCATGGTTGACATAAAAATTTCTTCAGCTAATGTAATTTCTGCCATCACAGGCCTTAATACTAATAAGGCTTATGGGCCTGATGGAGTCCCTCCTGTTGTTCTCAAGAACAATGCTTCTGTGCTTACACCCTGCCTAGGCAAACTCTTTAACCTTTGTCTATCAACTTGTACCTTTCCTTCTTGCTGGAAGTTTGCTCTCATTCAGCCAGTCCCAAAGAAAGGTGACCATTCCCAACCCTCTAACTATCGTCCAATTGCTTTAACATCCTGTATCTCAAAAGTTTACGAGTCAGTTCTTAATACAAAAATTTTAAAGCATCTTTCCTGTCACAACCTTCTTTCTGATCGTCAGTATAGGTTCCGTCAGGGACGCTCCACTGGCGATCTTCTCGCCTACCTTTCAGACTCCTGGTCATCATCCTTTCGGGACTTTGGTGAAAGCCTTGCCATTGCACTTGATATCTCAAAGGCTTTCGACCGAGTCTGGCATAAATCTTTTAATTTCCAAACTGCCCACTCACGGTTCTATCCTTCTATCTGTCTCTTCATCTCTAGCTTCCCTACTGATCGTTCTATAGGCGCTGTTGTAGACGGCCATTGTTCTTCTTCTAGATCTGTTAACAGTGGTGTTCCTCAGTGCTCTGTCCTATCACCAACTCTCTTCCTTTTATTCATCAACGACCTTCTAAGCTGTATATCTAACCCTATCCACTCATACGCTGATGACTCCACCTTTCCATTCGGTTCCTGCAACGTCCATCTCAGCAGTTACTTCAACAAACAAGGGATGAGGCTATGGCACACCTAATGACTGACTTGGCTCGTATCTCTGACTGGGGTAAAAATAATCTGGTTGCTTTTAATGCATCAAAGACTCAGTTACTACACTGATCAACCCGACAAAATCTTCCCCAGGTATACCCACTAATGTTTAATAATATTCAGCTTAATCCTGCATCATCCTTGAACATGCTTGGGGTTTCATTTACACGGGACTTATCTTGGAAAGATCATATTACATCTCTTGTAAAATCTGCTTCCATGAGATTTGGTGTGCTAAGCCGACTCCGTTCCTTCTTTACCCCTGCACAATTGTTGACTCAATACAGGGATTTTATCCGCCCCTGTGTGGAGTACAGCTCTCATGTGTGGGGAGGCTCCCCACATACAGCTCTTCTCAATAGCTGGAGTCAAAGGCTTTTCGTCTCATTAACTCTCCCCCTCTTACCGACTCCCTTCAACCTGTGTCTCTTCGCTGCACTGTTGCATCTCTATCTCTTTTCTATCGTTACTTCCATGGTCACTGCTCTTCTGAACTGTCTACATGCATTCCTCCACCTCTACGACGGGCACGTAGCATCCGTCTAGCAGCAAACTCTCATCACTTTTCTGTCAAACTCTCTAATGCAAGAGTTAACTGTTACTCCCAGTCCTTCATTTATGCAACAGATCATCTCTGGAACTGTCTCCCTTTGTCTGTATTTCCTGCTTCCTATGATCTCCAGTCTTTCAAACGCAGTGTGTCCAGGCATCTCGAAATGATCGGCTCTTGAGTTTGGCTGTCTCTTGTATTTTGTTTTTCTCTTGGAAGGGGCAATTTTGCGGGCTCGCGGCCCTTGGTTCCTTCTTCCTCGAATAAAAAAAAAAAAAAACATTTTTGGGAGTCCCATTTTTTAGTGAACTGGTGATCTGGTATGAACAATTCCATAGCAGCTTGTATTAAGTCATTAATATGGGACTGGGTAGAACTGATGTCACTAGAGAAGAAAGACTGCCATGGAATGTCAGCAAGATAATTTATGAATCCATCCCGGTCTGCCCTATCAAAGTGCCATCGGGTCACCCTGAGAAGAGGTAGGTTTGGGGGAATTAACTAATGAGGCTTTGATGAGACTGTGGTCAGAGGATTCAAATGGGGACAGTACATCTACAGTATCCTGTACTGATCTGGATTACTTGTCAGGAACAGATCCTAGAGAGAGATGTTAGGGTTTGGATTATTTGTTTTTCTGGTTGTTCGCTTTACTAACTGTGTGAGATTAAACAATTCTGCAAACAGCCCACATTCTAGACCAGTATCGTCAGTCCTGGTAGAATGCGATGACCAGTCTACATTATATATGTTAAAATCACCCAAAACAGTAATTTCGGTGCCAAGGGTGAAGTTAAGATTAGCTAACTGTATGGATATGGAGTCAAATTCACTAGGTTCTGAAGAAATGTTAGGGGAGCGGTAGACTACACAGATATATTTGGTAATATTTAGATCATTTAGTTTATACAGTGGGTAATCACAATTAGTTGAAGTCTAATCATTGTCATCTGCTAATTCAGATTTGATATAACAACAGGTGTCACCCTTGTTATGGAAGTTTGTGAAGAGCTGGTAACCAGGAAAAGAAAATGGAGTTATTCAGTAGTGGGTGAGATTTGGGATTCTGTGAGGAACAGGGCTAGAGGGGGTACTGACTGAAGAAAAAAGTGATTTGAATTCAAATTGGTACTAAGACCACGGATATTGGTGAAGTTTAGGGCCGAACTTGTGCTTCTTCACTGACGAACATGAACTATGTTTGCAATAGTAACTGCCGGCACAGTCACTTCATAGCGACCGGGAGGACCCTGTGCCACAAGCCCTACCCTGCCGATGGTGGCAATCCGAGATACCACCGGATTTGCATATATTAATGCAGCGGCCATTGCTAAGGGGGAATGGAAATAGAAGACGTGGTATCTAATGTGCATGTAGTATGGCGTTGACAGTTGAAGGTAAAGGTATTATGAGAGCATGCTGGCCTATTCACTATATAAGTGAAAGCACTGAAAATGTTCAGCAAAGGGAGATGGTCAGGACCAGGTCCTTAGGGCTGGTGAAACATGAGTTCCAGCTCTCCCGGTCACCACTTTGCCATCCGCCGCGGAAGTACCGCCCTGATCGACTGGTGCTACAGTCTACTGCCAACCATATATATATATATATATATATATATATATATATATATATATATATATATATATATATATATAAAACATAAGCCCAGCTCAGAGTGCTAGGGGTTGGCCTAGAACAACGGTAATGATATGCTAGTCACCGTCAACTCGATTTCCTGCACAGCTTCCTCCCATCTATGCTTTTAGTCAATGTGAGGTGCCAATATCACCCTTACACTCCACTATCCTACCTAACAAATAGGATGTGCTGGTGGCCGTGACATCACATCCACTTGCACCTGTCAATCTGTGATCAGTCAATGAGAGAAACTCTGTTAGGCTACTCCGCTGTGTTCTGCCAACTGGATGAATCAACATGCACGCGCGCGCGCGTGCACACCCACACCCACACCCACTCACTCACCCACACACACACACACACACACACACACACACACACACACACACACACACACACACACACACACACACACACACACACACACACACACACACACACACACACACACACACACACACACAGCAGTCAATAAAATACAAACGTGATGTGGAAACTAATCGTCTAGTAAAAGGTGCTCTGAAAATCGTCTTAGCACACGAGAACATGGCTCATAAAGAAGGCCAGGACATTGTGAGATGAAGCCCTTTTACACTCAGGATCTGATATTTACCCTCAACTGTATTAAATCGTGGAGTTTTTTCAAACATCAGAGGGTCAAGATCAAATGGTGAGCAGAACGAGAAATAAAATTAGTACAGAGTAACCATTTTAGGCCACGCTAACTATTTCAGCGAATATCAACCGTGGCTGCACAGGCCTGCAGTGATAAAGACATTAACGTACTTAGGCCCCTAAGACTCACTCTTAATTGAAGGAAATCGTCTAACATTTCTCAGAGATTAATAAAATTGTCTGGCGTAAGTTGAAACAGTACTAAATTGTTCATAAGGAGAGAATTACTGATACCAGTATTAAACCTTATACTTCGAAGTAATTTAATCTTGATTTATGACACACAGGGTAGAGTTAGGATAGAAATGACTACTTCTAAACCCTCCTTTAGCCTAATATACATCACATCGACCATGAACATGTACTTAACAAACATTTATCTGACGATTAAGGAACTAATGGAACTTTCTAGCTACGCAAACATAGTCGGCAACATGCAGTAAATTTGTTATAAAACTGCTTGAAAATGACATAAAATAGTTTAAGAAGTGTCACAAACCTATGTATATGTTTCAGTTGGCACAGTACTACTGTAGTCCGTACTTCATTGTCCTCAGATAAACTGATGATGCAGTGCAGCGACATATCACTTATAGCAGAAAAAAATATATATATATCCTACTCTCTCGAATGTCGGTGACTTAAAGACAAGTGCGAGTAGGGACAACTAAAAGAGATCCTCAGGCAGGCTTTTCTTACCGGAATTCATCAAACCAATTTTCAAATGTGGCACCAACCCTATCGTCATACAAATACACTACCTGAAGAGGGATCCTGGCTTTTGCCAATGAACATATGCAGCACCCGAAGCGCAGCCGTTAACATTCTGAGGTTATAATACTCACTCATAGCTGAAGAACAGCGTCTACGTTGTAAGCTGGAATGTGAGAGAAGGCACGACTATAAACAGCTGCACTCTGATGACGTTTTTCTTATTTTATTCTTGCAGTTTCGTAAAACTTTGTCAAAACAAGAGAATTTTCGAAGTGGAGAAATTAGTTGTACGCTTCACTACTCGTTTCAGTTTGAGAGGCTTTTCGTTAGTTGAATAACTACGCGTATAGGCAGCAAAGAGCAAACTTATTAAAATGTCACCAGATTCATGGTGCTCAAAGCACAATGGCTTCATAGTTTGTCCACCTTAACTTCGATTTTTTGTACTTTTGTAAACAGTTTCATGTAGCTCAATGGCAGAAGATATTATGGCTATACATTCACTCAGTACAGTCTCTTCATGACAAGTACCAAATTCATTGCTACAACTCAGCATTCACAATGGAAAGATGACAATTTTAGTCCAAATTAAAGTGGACAGACTACACTATAGCAACATGTTCTCGTATTAATCCCTTGATACAGCCCAACAATCACGATGACGGGATGGCAATTTTAGGCAAAGTTGACGGTATAGTTGTCTTATGGTGATGTTGAGAGACTCTACAGCGAAGTAGCTCATGTGAAAAGAAAGGTTGCATCATGAAAATAAATCTGACATTCATACTCGGCTACTTATTATGCAGTGTACTTATAATGCAGCATTTAAAACACGGTGGTTTCGTAATTGCTGAATAATTATCGCGGTTTAAGTTCGGGGCGTAATGAGGCTTTGTACCCGTGACAACAGTGAATCCATCGCAGAATAATAATTTCCCTGTTGGGTTCGGGCGTAATTTGCGAGACTTTGATAATGATGAGTTGTTATTTACTCGATACATTCGTTGTTTGTGCACCATGAGCTAAATTAAGCAAAAGTCTGAGTGAACTCTAACAACGCTGGAACTGGTGTATCAATGCAGGCGAAAATTTATAATATTCGCATGAATGAAGAATGGTCTGTGTAAAGCACACTCTAAGTAGAGCAGACCAAGGGAATGAAATAGTGGACTGCAGTTCATTTGGACGAGGGTAGGTTCAGATCATATGTGTTGCAGGGAACAGTCTGTGTATCAGGATTCATTTAACTCCTTTAATCCAGTAACACCTATTTTTGGTTACTCTTGCAATTTTTTAGACGATTTATTCAACTTAGGAAAAGCCTTTCATTTTATAGGGGATAACTCATAGGTATATCTAATTCCTCCAGATCGAAAATCTCTCTCAAGCGGAACAAATCCGTTTGGAGATCAATATTTAGAAGTACGTCGTCGGATTGGAGGAATTAAGTAGTTTTCAGTGTTTTCCCACCGACACATAATATACAGAGGAACCCACTAATAACTTTACACCAACATTAAATGCGACAGCTCTTTTGTCTCATACAAGTGACGATTAATATTAGTGTCCAAGTGGTGACGTGTAAGGCTGCTAGGGAGTCTTTTGTTGGTGTCTGGATGGACTGAAGGACCTCGGGAATGGGTTGTCGTTACCTCAGTTGTACTGTATGCATTAGAAGATATAGGTGACAAAAAACTCGAGTGACTGACACCGAATAGACATTGTTGTATGAGGCTAGCAACCCTGATACTTTTTTTTAAAAATAAATTACCGGCCTTGTGGGCAACAGCAAGGCCAGTCCTGTTCACGTACTAGTAACTAGCCCCTTCACTCAGATCTCGCCGGTTCCTCTTTCCTTCCTCCCCCCCCTATCTCCAGACGATTATAGTTAACTTGTTGGGAATTTCTCGCACAGAAATGGTAACTTAGAATCTCCACTATGAATGATATTACCAGAATTAATAAAATCGTTTTGTAAAAGTAAGAATAACACGACAATAACGTCATCCGACATTAGAGGTTAATGCTGCTTACCCGAACCACTGAAAAGGGGAGAGTGTGGCAAGCAGTTTCATTATACTTGTCCACTTTATGCTGTCCTAAATATCCGTTTCTCCAACTTCAGTGCTGAGACACATGAGGATTTTAACATCATGATATGGTGATGTACTTTGTCCACTTAAACCTGGCCTAAAATTGCCATCACTCCAGCTTGAAAAGTACAGAAGAACAAGACTAACATTAGAATATGATGCTAGTCACGAAGAAGTTATCTGGAAAGATTGCAGAGCTGTGGTATTGTCATATTCCCTCAAGCTACTTGAAATGAAGTAAGCTGCAGAAGGACGAAAACCTCCACCAGTTTCAGGTGAACGCACTTTATTATTATGCAATTCGAAGAGATTACACGTGAAGGCAGATAAGTGACGACACGACGTTAATTGAGAGTTCAGCATTAAATTATAGGGAGAGAATTCTACCATTTTTTCTCTGCCTTGATTTGTAAGAACCTCATACGTCTGTTTTTCCACACCAGTACCTACGAAAACTATTGTCATTACAAAAAAAAAAAAAAAAAAAATACAATGTGCACCCTTATCATCAATGTCTCGTTCCTCGGTGAACAAGGTCAGTATCTTCCTACTTTTTTTTTTTTTTTTGTCATTTCGTAATCAACGCAGACAATTTCTTCCATATGAGGGTGAATCTTAGAAGCCCGGTACTGTCACCATGACCCTTTTATTATGCCAGCTAAAGCCAGACGATTTTTATTCATCTGAGAGAGAATCCAACGAATATGTGGGTGTTAATACTGTCATCACTGACCCTCTAATGGGTGGAATTACTTAGGTTTTCTGTTTCAACTAAACCAGACGATTGCACTCACGTGAGTCTAAGTCACTGCCTGTATTAATACTGTCGCCATTATCCCGATCATGGTACGTGCAACTCTCTTGTTGCATTCTAGCTAGCCTTAGACGACTTTCCTACGCTGAGAGCTTTTATACGAGAATGAGACTGATAATACTAGATCCACATACAATTTAGATTGTGAACCGTGATGGTGTACAACATATATACAGCTGTGATTATTGTTTTTTTTTTTTTTTTACTACCTCTAGGCGATTTTATTCAGCTGTGAGGAAACGTCGTGCAGCGGAAAGGTAAATGAAGGTTACATTTAACCTCTCCAGTTCTGAAAGTCATTATGAATCTAATTAAAAATGTCTTCAGATAGGAAGAAGAGGAAAAAAATCCATCAGACTGAAAGGGCCAACAACTGAAGGGAGGGGGGAGAACAAATCGTGTAAGAGACAATGGGGGAAGTCTGGAGATAACAAGAGTAAATTGAAAAATAAGTTACGGATTGTAAGTGCTAGCTACTGTGAATGAAGGAAAAATGAATCACGTCAAGCGGAGTGTAACAATTTTGGAGGCAGCATGAATAAATTGATATATAGGTCATGGGACTGGAGGGGTTAATCCCTGTGAAGGAACGTAAAACAGATGGCGTGAGGCGGAGTGCAAGAAGAATGGCTAAGCAACACGAGCGATGGGAGGGCTGCCAGGGAGTCATCTGTCTCCCTCACCCAGACACGCACATCCCTCTCTCAATCACCGCTTCTCTCTCTCTCTCTCTCTCTCTCTCTCTCTCTCTCTCTCTCTCACACACACACACACACACACACACACACACACACACACACACACAGTCCGTTTCCTCCCTCCATTTGCGCTTTGCTTTCTCCCTCTGTAATCCTCTCACGCACGCACACTCGCTCACTCACTTCCCCCCTCCCCATCATCACCACCACAATTTGTGTGGCTTTCCTTTGCATTTGCACTCACTCACTCTGCTACCTTCACTCAGTCACTCACTCTTTCGTCGTGTGTGTGTGTGTGTGTGTGTGTGTGTGTGTGTGTGTGTGTGTGTGTGTGTGTGTGATTATCCAAATGATATCGTCAACATCCCAGTATTTATTTTCTGTGTTTAGCACCCACCATCCACGCGTTTGAAGTAGTGCTGCCTTTTTGTGACTATACATTGAGTGTAAAGCCAAACGAGTACTTACATCCCAGGAATCCCGTTAGAACGCTGTGTGGTAACAAATGGACGAGAAGGTTGTTGGTATTTGTTGCTCATATAGTATCTCTCAGGGATGTGGGACTGGTCAATCTTGCCTTAAATGCGTGCAGTGAGTAGCCTAGTCTTTGGCCTCTACGCTCATAGTGGGATATATGAATGGTTTAACAGGGACGAAGCCGGAGGGAGACACACACACACACACACACACACACATGAGAGAGAGAGAGAGAGAGAGAGAGAGAGAGAGAGAGAGAGAGAGAGACGAACTGTTCAATTAAGGACACGTATTTCTGTCTGCACCAACGCCTCTCACCTCACTGGTCAACCAAAAATAGTTTCTCATCATTTAGTACCTTGTGTATGGGGAGGCCAGCGGTACATTGATTCTCTGTTATGTTTGTATCTGGGAGAATTCGAGTGTGATTCCCGAGCCGGTCAGACTAGTGCACTCTGTTTCCCTTTATCCTGTTCACCTAGTAGCATAACTGGGGACCTGGATGTAAAATGACTTCTGATGGTGTTTTAGAGGAGTGTAAAAAGTTTATTTCTGCTGAAGTAGTCCTCGTGCAGTTGATAGGGATAAATTTAATCCTTTTCTTCTTCTTCTTCTTCTTCTTAGCTGGCCAAAATCGGTTGGTGTCAGCCAAAATAATAAACGGAAGTGTATCCCCAGCACCAAAAGGAGATACTGTATATAATCAAGACAATTATTTATTTTTTTCTAAGTTTTATAACATTTTTCAGTAAACACCTTAACCCCGGAGTTGTTAGTTTTATACCATTCTTGCTGCGTCCAGATTATTGTATTAAACTCTAAACAGACTTTCCCAGCCGGGGAAGTAGATGTAATATAACTACGAGGGTGGGGGAGGCGCCTAAGCTGAATAAATAGTCAGATATAAAGAAGTGCGAAATTAAAAGAAGACGTTGCTCAGGGGCTTACACAAAAAACTTTAATGTTAACCTGAGCAAAGTAACAATGCATCCATAAAAATATCAAGCCTTTCAGTCAGGGCACGCGTTTGACACTGTGATCATGCCATCCCACACCATTCTATTCAGCTAGATATACTTTTCTAATTGGTGGGATTAAATAAGGTGTTCATTAAACTCTTTACCGCCAGGGCATAACTAACGCTAAACAAAATTCTGGTGGTAACAAGAATAAAGTATAAAAATGCGTTATCGTATCGAAGTGGTTAACATTCTCTGGCTCCTACACCTACGCGCAGCCCTTCCGCCCCCCCTTCCCCCCCAAAAAAAAAAAGATTGTCTCGTACACTAGAATAGTATAGTAAAACTGTCATGATAAACATTAATGGTGACAATAAAAACATCCTCAGTCCTGTATGACTCAGTCTCAGCTTAAAGTCGTTTGGCGTTAGCTAGAGTAGAATGCTGGACTTGTCCCGACCACGGAAGGGTTGAACTATGGAGTCTTACTGAGTAGTAGTAGTAGTAGCTGTTCCCTAGGCAGTCTGGCCGAACAGCCCCGAGTTCCTTAGGAAGGCCATGGCCGAGACCGGGCTTTCCCACAGAGCTCTCAAAGAGTGTATGTTGTGTTGTTGGCGTAGGTGATTGTGTGCAATGCAGTCTTCCATAATGTGCTTAATAGTATGGGGTGCCGTGTTGCATTCTGGACAGGCATCAGTGACGGAGTCATCCAGCCTCTTCTGGTAGCTTAAGAGGGCTGGATGGTGCCCACATCTCAGCCTGGCCAGGTGGACCCTGTCCTCAAGAGGAAGATAGGATTCAGAAGGGTGGATGTCAGGAGGCCGTGCATGCAGCTGTGTGTTGTTTTTAAGTGACTGAATGGAGCGGCGAGTGATCTGAGTGTGGATATGCTTCTGGAAGCTGGTCTGAGGTGGGCGAGGGAGGAGAGATGACAGTATTTGTGTATGGTATCGTGTGCTGGGTGTTGTTTTGATGTTCCTTGGTGTGGGTGGATGTGCTGCCATGTAATATAGTGGATGTTGTGGATTTGTGGAGGCTGCAGCAAGAAACTTGGTGCCTCTCATGTCTAGGTGATCCTTGACTTTGAGGACTTTCGTTTCTTGATGTAGGTGGTCTGTGGGTGTAGTAGCTGTGCAGCCTGTGATTATTTTTAGGGCCTTGTTCCGTATGGTCTGTAGAGTGTTGTAGTGTGTTTTGGTGAGGTTTGAAGCCCAGGCAGGGCTTGCATAATTCATCACTGAACGTATGTACTGTTTGTATACGGTGGTGGTGGTTTCTTTGTTGTGTCCGAATGTTGTATGGGCAAGTGACCTCAAAGCATTGAGTCTTGGTGTTATTTTATTTTTAATGTTTGTGATGTGTTGTTTAAATGACATTGATGTATTATATGTTACACCAAGGATTTTGTGTGTGTGTGTGTGTGTGTGTGTGTGTGTGTGTGTGTGTGCGCGGTAGGGGAGTGTTGTTTATGGTGAGGTGTGGGATGTGACTCTGTTCTGCTGTCCAGTTTGTGAGAAGAGTCACTGTAGATTTGGCTGGGGCTATTTTGAGCCTGTTTGTGGTGAACCATTCGTGTAGTGTGTTGAGGTAAGGTTGAATGATGTGTGCAGCTGTGTTTGCGTTTTGGTCTCACTGAGTAATGGTTCACTGTAGCCCCCTTCAGTAGTGACGTGGCCTATTTTTAAATTTCATACTTACTACCTCCAGAAAACAATCTTCAGCTTTGGGGAGACTTTTCGAGCTAGAGGAGTTACATATCTTTTATTAACCCCTCCACCAAAAAAGGTTTCTCTTAAGCTGAATAAAATCGTCTTGTGATGGCAAGCATAAATTAAACAGTGTGTCGGTGGATTGAAGGGATTAGTCCACCCTACAAGCGTTTCCCCCTCGCCTTCCTTGTTTGTGTCATTATTCTCACTTTAATTCATCCCATCTAATGTGCAGTTTTCCCTCCTCTCTCCTATTTTATCATTATACTTGGCTCATTTATCACCTTTCACCTCCCCTAATGCCTTCTTCGCTTCACCGCTTCTTTTCTCATTACTGAGCGCAGGTGGCGTCCTTTGTCTCGCCTCCGTTCATTATGTACAGTCCGTCCACCCTTCCTGCCTCTATTTCATAACTAGATTCGTAGACGCCTGAGTATGACGTAGTGGACTGAGGTGGATAATTTCATCTGTAACTGAAAATATGCACCTTTGTACCATAACATCTCATTCAAGCATTCATGAATCGAACAGTGAGAAAGAGAAACCGAACGGACTTTTGTATTTGACTGTACACATGCGGATGAGAATACCACTCCATTTCTCGGCGTACCATTCTGAAACTCTTACACTGTATTCTGGAAAGTTTGTTGGGCTCCGAGGATCGCATCACCGGGTTTGAAAGATCATTGTTCACTGCCTCGTTGTTTATCGTTATGAAGTGGGTCGATATTTATGTCCCACCTTGAAAACTCGGTATCTTTTCATATTACCGAGTGTAAGTGAATGTTTTGTCGGCTTCGGTTATACGTAGATTTTCGGATATGAATATCAATCCACTTCCTTTCGTTCAAAAATGAGACAGTGAGCACTGGCTTTCGAAACCCTAAGAACGATCCACTTCATGTCGATAAATGACAAGATTGTGAACAATATCTTTCTAGATCCAGTGATGCGATCTTCGGACCTCGACGAACTTTTCAAAATACTGCTCAAGTGTTCCATAGTCGTTGGACTAAAAGCAAAACGATATTGCTATCCGCAACAGTACACTCGGGAAAGAAAAGCATCCGTTCAGTATGACACAAACATGAAGCATTAAAAAAATTCCTATTGCAACTGTAAATCTCAACACTCTCTTGGTGGGGATAACTCTAGAATTCTGTTTCAGCCAACGCCAGGCGACTTCATGTAACTGAATGTATCGAAGGGCACTGCTTATGTTAATACTGTCACCATTAACATCTTCATGGTCAATACAACTCAGTATTCCATCACAGCAGCTACCAGACGATAGGATTCATGTAAGTCATGGCGTGTTGATCTGTGATATCCATAAGGACGAGCTTCACACTGTGTTCCGAAATTATCAAGAGATGAACACTGCAGCCACATATGACAACCAAAACCCAATCAAAAATAAATATTACCCAGCCGTTCGGAGGCTTTTTTTTACCGGGTATACTGTTACCCCGTGCAGTGGATATAGCACGTTTGGTTACCACAGTCCTACTTCACCTCACATCATACCATCCCATTATACTCCACCTAACCTAACCTAGATTAATGTAGTTGAATATAACAATCTGAAGTCACCTGATAACACCCCTTTCCATCTCACTCCTCATTACCTGAGAGCACTCCTTATCACTTATCTTTCCATATTACTATATCCACTCCACGTCACATAATACCACCCTATCACACTTCACTCTGTCTCACCTGACACCACTCCATTTGACCCCAGTTAAGCTGCATGGACATGTTTCAAACTCTAATGCCCCACCTCACCCACTACTATCCCATTCCACCTCTTTTCGTTTTCTTTCACTTCACGCCGCTTGATTCTCGTACGCTTCGCCTAATTTTGTAAGATTTATTACTCTCCTGGACCATCTAGTTTGATATCGACCCATTTCCACCTCTTCTCCCTCTCACTCACCTCACCACTTCATCTCAGCCGCTATCACCACATTTCATCCCACCTCGTCTTTGCCCTCTCACACGGTCCTGTTTGCTGCTGTCCTGATCAGGCTCCTCTGATGTCCTATTCTACCTTCTTTGGCTCGGTGTCACTTCATCGTACCCCTTTTCGCTGCATATCACTTCATCTCACCTTCTGTCGCTATGTTTCACTTCAATATCTCTTCCTAAATCTCATTTCACCTCACCTCCCGCTGCACAGCCTATCACCTCATCTCACTTTCCCTCGCTGCATATCACTTCACCTCACCTCTTCTTACACTTCCTATCACTTCACTTCGCATCTCTCACTGCAGATCACTTCCTCTCACCTCCTTTCGTCCTAACTTTGTCCCCTGCAAACGCATCTTACCCAAGGGACACTGATTACCCGTTTATTCTCTCTCTCTCTCTCTCTCTCTCTCTCTCTCTCTCTCTTGTTCAGTACCATCTCCCTTCCATCACCATCACTCCTTTCCAGCTCCTCGCTTTCTCTCACAACACATCCCTTTCTCACGTCCTCCTTCAACTTATTTCACACTACATCGTCGTAGGATGCTCTCCTGTTTTTTTATCAACTCCTCACCTAGTCACATCCCCGTTCACCTCTCCCTAATCCACACTATACATCTTGCCTCATTTCATCTCATTTCTTATCCCATCCTATTTCTCCATACATCACCCTTTGTTGCTTCATTCAACTTTCGTCGCATCATTTCAGTCCATTTCTTACCATCTTATTTCACCTCCCCCTCTCCCGTCTTGTCCTGTTTTATTCCATCTCATTTCGTTTAATCTGAACACACTTCGCCTTTAACCAACTCACATCTTCCTCTCCCATCTGATATTGTTCTCCTTATCCTCCCATCGCCTCATCTCATTCCAGTTCGCTCCATCCTAATTAGCCTCTCCCTTAGCTGAGTTCGAACCTAAGAACGGTCAGAGTTTGATTCCTCCTTGCCCCCGTTCACCTAACAGCACAATTGGGGACCTGAATATAACATCGGCAGTTCCGGATCCAGTTCTGTGGAATAATGTGACTTATATAAAAATAATCTGTCTCCATTACTTTTCTCCTCCCCCCCTCCTCCTCCTTCTTCCTTTTCCTATGTAAACGTCTTCCACCTAACGTTTTGTCCTATTTCTCCCTATCCCATCTGACTTCGTCCGTTCCTTATTGTTATTTTTATTTGCAAGAAGAGGAAATGGAGGCCAATAAAAAATATAATAAAAGCTGCAGTAATTATTCGTCTACCTGAAGCATCGTCAATTCTGCTGAGTAGGGTAGACCGATCCAGGCTGTCGAATTCAGTAACATATTGTTTTAAAACATTCACTTTTCTCGGACACGTGATAGACAAAGGGTTTTTAACTGTCATCCGTTTCCATTTGCTGTTGGGTTCGATGTCCAGATGGGATGATGCGTTGGAGTGAGTGGAACTGTGAGTGGGCAGGGTTTTAGATGGAGGGAAACAGGGGTACATGGAGGTATAAGTGGATAAAAATAGGCGTGGATGGAGATAGGGTGGACGGAGATGCGGTGTGGTGAGAAGGTGGAATGAAAGAGGGGTAGGTGGACATAAGGGAAGAAGGAAGGGTAGATGAGGAACTGAATGGATAAAAATGGAAGCTGACGAAGGTGCAGCGGAAGTGAGGTGTGGAGGGACGGAGGGGTTGATGGATGAAAAGAGAGGTATATGGAGGGAAGGAGGGGTAGGTGAGGAGAAGGAGAGGCACCTGATGCTAGGAAGCTTAGATGCTAAGAGAGAGGTTATAGTAAAGGGAAGGAGTCGTTGATGGAGGTACGGGTGGATAAAAAGGACAGCAGTTGGAAATATGGTGGAAGTGAAGAGTGGAGGGAAGGAAAGGTTGGTGGAGGGATAGGTGGAGAAAACAAAAGGTAGGTGGAAGGGAAGAGGGGGTAGACGTAAGGAAGGAGAATTAGCTGGAGGTATGAGTGGATATAAATGAGAAAAGATGGACTTCTAGGTTAACGGAAGTGAGGTATTGAGATGAGGCAAGCCTCAGAAAATGAGAGTAAATGGATATGCAGGTGGACGAAAGGAGGATAAATGAAGGTTGCTTGTGATCAGACTTACAAGTGAATGTTCATGTAAATGTTTGTTGCTTGGTGCGGTTGGATGCGTGGACGTCTAGAAGTGTAAGTGGCTGTTGACGTGAAAGGGTAATGACTTTCTGTATTGAAGGGGTCACTCAAAGCAATAATTAGTCTTCTCAGTTCAATAAGTCTCTCAAAAAATGAACATAGCCATTAGGAGGTGTGTAATAATGAGATAAGGAATTAAGTTGTCGAACTGGAGAGGATAATAGCAACTGTCTTTACCACCTTTACTGGGAGACGTCTCCTCAGCAGAGTACAGTCATGTGACGTTGGCAAGAATAGTTTTATAAGATGCCATCATACTAAAGATGTAATTTTTCACTACGTTTCTCCGTGCTAAAGTTTGTTTTCTATCTGTGTAGCCTATCTGGAGCTGTAGTGACGACATCTTTTTCAGCACCGAACTTCGTTTTTTAATCTATAATGCCACCTCAGAGAAACCCTGTCATAATGTAGGAGTCAGAAGCTATTTTCCCTAATCCCCCCATTGAGAAATCTTGTGATAAATTCTTACTCCCTCTTCGCACACCCGACAGTTATCCAACTTAGGTGAGACCTCTCGTACTGAAAGGGTTACACGGCGAAAGGGAAAGCACAACAGTCTCGCACCATTCTGTGTCCACTTTACCGCTCCCAGAAACTACTTTCTCTCTATTACAACTGCTGAGTGGTACCAGGAGATAAAAACTAGAACAGCGTGCTATGGTCCTTTCGCAGCAAGAAGTCCGTTCAGGGTGTGGCAGAAGTTGGAATTCCCCCGAGTGCGACGTTGCCAATTTGACCACCAATTATCGGATTATCACTCTACCTACCCCCATCCCACCTGTTTCTCTCTCCCTCTCTCTCTCTCTCTCTCTCTCTCTCTATCTATCTATATATCTATCTATATATATATATATATATATATATATATATATATATATATATATTGTATATATTTATTATTTATTTTCAACTTTTTTTCCACACCACCTATGAGGTAAATGTCTAGGCGCGTTATATTTTTAAGAGGTTTCCCCTGTAGGCCTAATCCTCTCTCTGACCCTGGGTCCCTCGCCGACCTCGGCGTGGCACCATGGGAAAAAAGCACTGCCACGTGTCATAGAATTCATTCAAATCGTTGTTATAATTCTAAAAAGTGATACTCAATGTACTATATAGCTTCCTTTACTATATACAGAATATAAAAAACAATTTCAAATAGCACATAGATAGGAAACAAGAGAGAGCGAGGCATGTTCTACGGTTGATTTGGCAGAATCGCTAGAGGTGATTCACCAGGTGGGCCCCACCCTGAACGGACGTCTTGCGGTGAAAGGACCATAGTTGCGATGAAATCCTGAAACTACAGAAAGTAGCCTGCAAAAGTACGAAAATGTTACCTAAAAACAACGAACTGTAACATTTATCACCACCATTGCCCAAACGTCTATCTTTAAAATTATGTAACCGCTGTTACTGCTTCAGTCACCATTTTTCAGCACGCTGTCACTACTCCGATCGTAAGAAAATATGTCTTTAATCTCCCCCCCCCCACACGCACGTACGCACGAACACGCTTATGCGAGCGAGCGAGCGAGCGCGCGAGCGCGCGAGCGCACACACACACACACACACACACACACACACACACACACACACACACACACACACACGTCTCTACAATATATATATATATATATATATATATATATATATATATATATATATATATATATATAACACCACCACCTCGCCTCCAACCTCCACTATCATCACCAGCAACCAGTAGCCTTTTTAATAACAGGTAGACCCACAATCATTACCCACCATTTGGACCCCATCACACGAACCCACCATTATCACCACCACAACCCAGTTCGCCACCAACCACAACTATCAGCATCAATAAACATCATCACTTTCATCATGCCCAGCCTCACAGACACCACAATCACCACCAATAATCAGCCTGGTTTATAATATCCAGCAGCTACAATTACAATCCATTCGCTACCAGTAAACAGTATCCCTTTAACAACAGACATCCATAATAATCACCACAACACCACCAATAAGCAGCATCCCTTTAATAATAGCCAGCCCCTACAATCACCTCCCACAATCACAACCATTATGTGCACCCTTTAATGATACCCAGCCTCCATAATCACCTCCCACTGTCACCACCACCACAATGACCTTCCACAATCTCCACCAACAAGCAGTATCCCTTTAATAATAGCCAGCCTCACAATCACTTCCCACTATCAGCAGCACCTTCCGCACCCTCAAGAAGTTAAACCACAACTTCACTCAGCAGTTAATTACAAACTTTGAGGCCGGTGGTGGTGGGCGAGTTGTGGGAGAGAAGGGCAGGTGTCCCCACGCTGCGCCGTATCACCCATGCTGAGGTTATCAACGTAACAATAGCCTATAGAAAGAAAAATGTGTGTGGGTGTAGAGTTGATTGCTGAGGTGTGTGCATATTGAGGCTGGTAATATAACAGGGGCCTGTGAAAAAGTATGACTGGGTGTAAGGACGAGATGATCATTATACTAATGTGTCGATATTATCAAGATCGCAAGATGATAATAGCCTAGCCAATGAAAAGGTATGTGTGGGTGGAGAGATGGAATGAGTATTGATGTGCCTGCTGTATTAGGCTGACAAGATCACAATGGATACAAAAATACTATGGTTAAGTTGAAAATATTAATGTGTTCTTCATTCGAGGCTGACACTGTAACATCATCCTGTGATAAAAGAACAAAAATATGAAGGTGGAAAGTTGACTGCAGCTAGAAAATAATTGATCACCGCTGTGTTTGTATTTTAAGGCTCACAAGATAACAACAATGGAACAAATAACTGGAGTAAAATAGACTTGACTTTTTATGTGCCTGTATCTTTATTTCCTTAGCATAACGATGGTCTCCTAAGAAATGAAAGAGTACAGTACACCTGATTACTGATGTATCTTTATTTTGAGGCACACAAGATAACAGTGCAGAGAAAAAAGAAATCATAATAGGTGAAAGGAAATTGAGTACGTGTACAGTTCAGTTAATTAGTGGTGTCCTTATATGAGCCTTAGAAAATAAAAACGACGAACGAGAAAAAAAAAATAAAAAAAAGGGTGTACATCACAGCTGGATCGAAGTACAGTGGAGTTAGCCGTCTCATAATGGGAAGAACTCTTGTATCCCATTCCACCTACCATCAGCCTATGTTATTCATTTGAGGATGAGTTACATAGCCCTGTGAGAATTAAATACTGATTTGTCTTATTAGAAACTTACAAGATAACAATTGCCAGTAAAAAAAAAAAAATGTGCGAGTGTTTACTGTGTCTGGGTTGTCTGCTGATGCCTCAGTGTGTTTAGGTTCACAAGGTAAAAATTTGGTAAATAAAAAATGTAGGAGTAAAATTGGGCTGATCGCCTACGTGTTCAGTAACAGGCAATGAAAAAATGAGCAGGTGTAGAGAAAAGTTGACCAGGTATTCAGAACAACTATAGAATTCTGTTCCAGGTAAACGTCTGGTACTTTGTTATCTGAGAGTGGGTCGAAGTTGCGAGCCTGAGAAATATACTTAGTGATATATTTTATTGAAAAACTGGCAAAGCATTGTGACAAAATAAGCATAGATGTAAAATAGTGATGATTACTGGTGTGTCTGTATTTTGAGGTTCGCGTGATACGAGTGGTGGGTGAAATAATGAATATGGGTAGGCTATGTAAGTGAGTTAATCATTGCTATATCTGCAATTAAAGAGTTCGTAACTTAATAGCAGCTAACGAGAAAATAATTCTGGATGTGAAGTATAGTTGAGAAGTACAGCTGATTTAACTCTGTTAAGGTCAGAACAACTGTATTCTGTTCCAGCTAACACTAATGTATCGTTTAGAGGCTCACATAAAAAAAAGATGACGAATGAAAATGAGTGTAGGCTTCAATAGTTTGTTTGTTTTCATCTGAAAGATGGCCAAATGTAGATTGGAGGGTGGATTTAACTAGCAATCAAGAAGACTCATTCCTACCTTATAACTAAACTTAATCGAATTTCGTACACGCACGACTAAACGTTCAAGTTATCAGAGTCGCCCAATTTCGTCAGATGAAAGCAAACTGACTATAGTGGTTTGTCTGCTGATGTATCTGCGTTTTGAGGCTCACGACATAACAATGACGAATGAAAAGTACTTGAAGGAGAAAAGTAAAGCTGAGATGATGAACAGTTGAGTAAAATGTAGGTGTTTATGAAAGACTCAGTTAAATAATAATGTGTTTACAGGAGGCTCAGTTATTTACAGCTATGTTTATAAGAGGTTTAGTTATAAACAAAGCATTTTTATTAGAGGCTCACTTATTTACACCTGTATTTACAAGAGCTTCAGTTGTTGACAGCTGTGTTTCCTAAGGGGCTCAGTTGTAGTACACAGATGATTTTGAGTATGCGGTACGTAAAGGAGAGCATACAGAGGGAGAGAGGCGAGAAAAGATTAATCTCTCTGGAAAGTTTCTCGAGCCTGTGGAGGAGTCTTGTTATTTGGGGGGACATGCACTGGAGATAGAGCTAGGGTAAGGAGTGGTTGGAAGAAGTCTGGGAAGTTGTTGCCTCTCTTGACACTGAGAGAACTTTCCCTCTATGCAAAGGGGTCCTTTTGTGGAGCATGTGTTAGGAGTGTAGTGCTCTGCGGTAGTGAAACTTGGAGAGTAAAGGATGATATTCGTAGGCTCAGACGTACAGAGATGACAGTTCCCAGATGTATGAGTAGTGCATCCTTGAATGACAGGCCTGGTGGGGGGGGGGGTTATGAATGCGAATGAAGAGCTAAGAGGAAGATTGGGACTAGAGTGTACGAGTATTAGCGACGTGATGAGAAGAGTAGGTTGAGATGGTCTGGTCATGTGGAGGGGATGAAGGATAGTTGCTGGATGCAGAGGGTGAGAGTTATGAGTGTTGTGGGTAGAGATGCTGGAAGCAGATCGAAAAAACTTGGGATGAGGTCATACAGATAGCCTCAGGGGTAAACGACGTAAAGGAAAGGCTGCTTGAGATCGAGCAGCGTGGAGAGCCAGCATTTTGAGACCAAGGCTGACGTATGCAAGCATGTTGGAGCCATTATAAATGAAGCGAACGAGGCGTATTCATTAAGAGGTCCAGTTATATACAGCTGTTTTCGTGAAAGGTTTCCAAACGAAAAAGAAAGGCAATAATATAATAACTGTAGCTGTCATTGATTCATAAGAGCTGATGACTGATTGTCTGCAATTAGAGGCTTGTAAGTTTACAGTGGTGGAAAAAATAATCGTGAAGGCTACTGACGTGAAGCTAAGCTGAATGATATTTTATCGCATTTATATGTGGGCGAGAAAACGACTCCTCTTATTCAGATTATCAAGTAGGATGATCATTTACCCTAGATCGTACTGGAATTAGATATCCTTTCCTCTTACATTTCGATGGGGGAAATACGAGGCTGGCTGTTACCGTGGCTGTTTCAGCAATATTTCCCTCCGATATAATTAGTAAAACCGTTCACCAGAAGTGCCCAGTGCACTACTCGTAAGCCACAAACGGCACTATAGACTGTAATTTGTGATTCTCATCAATAATAATAACAAAAAAACAAGACACTAACAATCACATAAAAACAGCAACAGTAACAATAATAATAATAATAATAATAATAATAATAATAATAGTAGCAGTAGTAGTAGTAATAATAATAATAATAATAATAATAATAATAATAATAATAATAATAATAACGAGTAACAATCAGAGAGCGCATACCTCCGCCAATGCTGGATCCGCCCCAAAACTTAATCGATTCTTTCTTGGCCCATGGCCCATCCTTCCACAAAATTTCATTGAAATTCATTGAGAACTTCTGAAGATACTGTGCGGTAGGATGCAGATCTGGATCTGAATCCACCCCAAAATTTAAGAATTTTTTCTTGGCCCATGACCCACTCTTCTGCAACATTTCATTGAATTTCATTGAGAACTTTTGGAGATATCGTGTGGACAAACAGACAGACAAACATAGATGAATACATAACCTCCTCCAACTTCGTTGGCGGAGGTAACAAGGAAGCACACTCATGAATGCAACACCCCAACCCTCCAGTTAATCTGAAGGCCGAACATGTCACTTTGGCCAGTTAGTTTGACCTTGGACCGATTGTTCTCAAAATTCAGTTACTTTATCCTCACCTGTTCATCAACAATTCAACCAAGTGTGTTCCAAATTAGGTCAAAACTGTCTGAACTGACCTTTTCCAATGACCGTCACGATTGGGGTACTGTTCTCAATATCGAATCCCTTCATCCATGCCTGACCCTCAGCCTTTACACCAAGTTTTGCCCTGAATTAATCGACACTCATTCAGGCACAGGGTCGAACATTTGACTTTGTTGTGAAACCTTGAACTTTGAGTGATTGCTCTCAAAATCGAATGTCTTCACCCTTGCCCTACGTTCAACCCTCCCCCAAGTTTGGTCTAAACTAGATCAAAATTGTTCAAGTTGATATTGATCCTATGACCTTGTCCACTATGTTATTGTTTTTTTTTTTTAAATCAACAAAGGGCCCACTTAGCTAATCCAAAACCCTTCCACCAACTTTCATTACAATCCGACCAAAACTGTTTGATTTGTACTGTTCACACACACACACACACACACACACACACACACACACACACACACACACACACACACACACACACACACACACACACACACACACACACACACACACACACACACACACACACACACACACACACACACACACACACACACACACACACACACACACACACACACACACACACACACACACACACACACACACACACACACACACACACACACACACACACACACACACACACACACACACACACACACACACACACACACACACACACACACACACACACACACACACACACACACACACACACACACACACACACACACACACACACACACACACACACACACACACACACACACACACACACACACACACACACACACACACACACACACACACACACACACACACACACACACACACACACACACACACACACACACACACACACACACACACACACACACACACACACACACACACACACACACACACACACACACACACACACACACACACACACACACACACACACACACACACACACACACACACACACACACACACACACACACTTCCGGCAAAAATACCTGTCATACCTCGCAACACTTTGCACAAACCTAATCGTATCATTAAGTTGGCTCATATATTGGCTCACCTCTATTTCTGTTTCTATCTATCTGTATAATATATATATATATATATATATATATATATATATATATATATATATATATATATATATATATATATATATATATATATATATATATATATATATGAGTTTCTTTTTTACTGAATGTGTACGAGCAAACTAAGTACGGTATTCTACTAAATCTGGATTTACTAGGATCTGATAACCGACATGATACTTACAGATTTTGATTTTTAAAACATTTTATCTCAATGAGCAAATCATATTAAATCAGTCATTACCATTATCATCATCATCTCCACCATCAACCTCACAGGCCACAAGATAAGGATGGCCTCTCCCCTCCACTCTGATATCATAGCTGTTATCCTGTTCCATCTTGTCCCATCAAATGTGCAACTTTTTTCCTCCATCTTGTACACCGCCTGTCTCTTCCTTTTACTCGATCTCTGTGTAGCAGTTCAGTTCACCTGTTTATACAACTGTTACCTCCTCTATATAATGACGTGTCGTGCCCATAACCATTTCTGCTTTTCAGCTGTGATGATCATATCGTCAGTTCCCATCTCATACTTTATACAACGACCTTATTAATTATCTATCCATGTGGGTCAAAGCCCATCATCCCATTCTTAGTTCTCGTTTGATTCCTTTATCATTAACTCTTACTGTCGGAGTTCCTGTTCTATTTACGCGCACAAGCTAATTCTTCACCTTGTTACTAGGAAAAGGTGTTAAACATAACTTATGCTTTCTTCCTACTCGTCTCCAAGCCTACATGCAGACCGTTCCTGTTCACTTCAACTCTCTTTTCGTGTACCTTTTCCCCCAGTTCGATAAAATGAATATTGTCGTCAGCAAATCGGAGGTTGTTCAATCGCTCACCGCAAATGAAAATTCCCTTTGCATCCCACTCGAGACATGCAGTGAATAACCTGAGTGGAAAAATGTGTCCTTATCTAGTGCGCCTCTTTACTGATATTGTTTGGCAATCATTATGGAATTTTATGGTTGAGATGTTCGTTGTAAACATTTTGTACTGCCTTTATGTAAGTTTTCGGAATCCAAATGAAAATGTGCCTCTTGGTCAAGGAATGAGAGGAGAGAAACAGTTTTGTATTTCTTTTCCCTTACAGTTTATTGAGATACGAGGTGATCAATAGTGGAATCGCTAAAGTAAAGGTAAAGGTGAGGACATGTGCCCTGGAGCACTTAGGGTCCGTTTAAACGACCATTGTTGGAGCATGTTTCAAAGCTTTTTCTTCTTCTTCTTCTTCTTCTTCTTAATGCAAGAAAGAAGGAACCAAAGACCGGGAGCCCGCAAAATTGATCCCCCCAAGACAAAACAAAAACAAGATAACAGAGAGCCAAATTCAAGATCCGTTAATTTCAAGATGCCTGGATACACTGCCTCAGAAAGACTGGAGATCATAAGCAGTAGGAAATACAGACAGAGTGAGCCAGTTCGACCTCTGACCTGTTGCATTCATGAAGCGCTGGGAGCAACAGTTAACTCATGCATTAGGGAGCTGGGCAGAAAAGGAATGAGAGTTTGTTACAAGACGGATGCTATGCGCCCACCATAGTGGAGGACGGATGGAAGCAGACGGTTCAGAGGAACAGTGACCACTGATGTAGCGATAGAAAAAAATTTAAAAATGCAACAGTGCGACGAAGAGACAGAAATTGAAGGGAGCCAGTAAGAAGAGGAGAGTTAGTGAAACGAAAAGTCTTTGACTCCACTGTATTGAGAAGAGATGTATGTGGGGAGCCTTCCCACACATGAAAGTCGTACTGTACACAGGGGCGAATAAAACCTGTGTATAAAGTCAACAACTGTGCAGGAGTAGAGAAGGCACGGACTCGGCTTAGCACACCTAACCTCTTGGAAGCAGATTTTACAAGAGAGGTAATATGATCTTTCCAAGATAAATCCCAGGAGAATGAAACCCCAAGTATGTTTTAAAAAGATTCAGGATTGAGTTGAATATGGCTGTTAATTAGATGAAACATGAGTGGAAGATTTGTTGAGTTGAAAGATGTAAGAACTGAGTTTTTGAGATATTAAAAACAACTAGATTACTTTTGCCCCAGTCAGAGATATGAGCGAAGTCAGACATTAGGTGTGCCATAGCCTCATCCCTTGTTTGTTGTTGAAGTACCTGCTAAGATGGGCGCAGAGGGAGCGAATGGAAAGGTGAAGGGTGGAATCATCAGCGTATGAGTGGATTGGGTTAGATGTACAGGTTAGGTAACTGATGAATAGAAGGAGGAGAGTTGATGATACGACAGAGCCCTGAGGAACACCACTATTGATAGATCTAGGAGAAGAACGGTGGCCGTCTACAACAGCAATTATAGAGCCACCAGAAAGGAAGCTAGAGATGAACGCGCAGATAGAAGGATAGAAACCGTTAGTGGGCAGTTTGGAAATTAAGGATTTATGTCAGACTCGATCGAAGGCCTTTGATGATGTCAAGTTCAAGGGCAAAGCTGTCGCCAAAGTCCCGAAAGTAGGATGACCAGGAGTCTGAATGATAGGTGTAAAGTTCGCCAGTGGAGCGTCCATGGCGGAACCCACACTGACGATCAGAAAGGTCATCATAGGAAATGCGCTTTAAAATTGTTATAAGAATAGATTCAAAATCTTTTGAAATACAGGATGTTAAACGTATTGGCCGATAGTTAGAAGGCTGGGAATGGTCACCTATCTTTGGGACAGGCTGAATGAGAGCAAACTTCCAGCGAAAGGGAAAGGTACAAATTGACAGACAAAGGCGAAAGAGTTTACCTAGGCAGGGTGTAAGCACCGAAGCATACCAGTTAGTTCTTGAGGACAACAGGAGGGACCCCATCAGGCCCATATGCCTTGTTAGTATTGAGACCAGTGATGGCAGAAAACACATCAATTGAAGAAATTTTGTGCCTGGCAGTGATCGTGTAGACCAATAGTTTTTAACGTGGGCTACATGGTCCCCCAGAGAGCCATGTCTTTTTTCTAGGGGGCCACTTAGAAGAAGATCGAACATTAGGAGCCCACAGTAAGCTCCTAAGGAGGCCATCCAATCTAAATTGCCAGGTGTTTGATCAATTTTTCATAATTCTCATATTTCATTATCTGTGCAATTTCAGTGTAAATATTGAGAATTATTGCAATTTTTGTTACATTTGTTAATGAAAAAGGCAGTTTGCATTAATGAATTTTTATATTCATGAGACAAAAAAAGTAATGTTCTAAACACATCAAATTGGCAAAACCTGGGAACTTTGACACATTCAGGAGGTGTAAGGTTAGTCACTAAACTGCTTCCATCATGAAATACTCTATGTGCATGTGATGACTATTATCTTCCAACACAAGATACGATTTGAATGTTCCTTTTCACCATTCCTTATCCTACTGAGAGCAGCTGTGTGGGGGGCCACAGAGGTAAATGAGGTTGAGAAGGGGGCCATAAAAAAAAAAAAAAAAAAAATCGAGGAACCCTGATGTAGACGATCACAGCTGTCATCTACATGATCACTGTTCGATCACGGCATCGTTGTCTTGCATTGAGAACATGCTTCAGCACTGATCGTGTAGTCAAGCCCTTAAAAACGACGCTCATTTCCGTACGTTAGGCGTTTAAGCCTGTGGGGTTATTCCTCCACTATCCTGGGATACAAGGTCACTGCATCATCCAGGATGCCATAGATGCTTCCGCTAGGATCTACTCTAGATACTTATTTCACCCACTAATCCACATACTGTGAGATCGCAGGATCAATAAACACCCGAGTCGAATAATGCCGCACGAGGATTCTAATCCTAGTCTTAACGAGCGGAGATCATCGAGCTAGCAGTACTAACCAGTTTCCTACTCCAGCTAATGTTTACTCATTACCCGTCCCCTTCCCGGAGGGGGCTCGGGGACGGGTATTGTTTTCACTCGGTTTGTCTGTCTGTCTGTCTGTCTGTCTGTTAACAACTTACGAGAAAACTATCGGTGAGACTTTGACTAAAATTGTAGGGATGATGGGCTATGACCTTCTGGTCACCTGTTAAATTTTGGGCAAAATTGGGCCACAGCCCAGGCTGTAAGCTCCAAAAATGTAAAAAAAAAAAAAAAAATCTTTTTTTTCGCCATAACTCCTTTCAAATTAGTCATGTCCATTCAGACTCGTCATATCGACGTGAAACCAAAACCTAAAGGTGCATCTTTCAAATCCGCAGCCTATAAAATGCCTCATTACTAATAACAGGGGGGTCAACCCCCACTTAGGGTTAGTGTCAGGTGGGTTGGGTTTAAAATTTGAAATGGGCATAAAATCGTTAATTTTCACCCGATATACTCCAAATTTGATATGACATCTTTGACTAGATATCCTGTTGTGTTTATACGTCAACACTAAAGTGACTGCCGGGGACGGATTTGCTGTGCCTTGACACCGCTTCTTGTTACAGTATGATTTCACATAGACATAAATAAAGCATACAATAAACCTGTACATAATTATAAGCGAGCGAGCGCAGAGAGAAAAGCGAGCAAACGTAGCAAAGCGATGTTTATTCTACGTTCAGCTGAGAAATGAGCGGCCCGACACGACACGGCCTGAACGCTATGATTTACAGAAGCTAATAACTTTTCTTGTATGTGAAACAGAAGAGAGACTCTTTCAGCAGGTAGTAGATACAGTCAGTAATTTTTGTTTTTAGCTACATATTTGGTCATGAGGTCAAAGAGACCCAATAGCATTCCAGCTTTCCAAGGAAATGTACACCCGAAAGCACTGATTTCTCCCCACTAGTAGCCGGAGTCGCGGCCAGTGAGCGACAAGGCGTTCGAACACCCCCCCCCCACCTCCCCTCCCCCAACACCAGTGGAAACATTGTAGGATGGATGTGGAACGGCCAAAGCTGGTGATGTTACAATGTGTTATGCTTGTTTTAATAGACAGTCAGAACCAGCAGGGGTAAGTATATGAAGGCATTTAATGTGTAATACTGTGCTATTATCCACAACATATGAAAAAGGTATGAAAATGAAAGACTTACAGTTTATTATGTTATTGTCTATATACTTACGTCCTATATTATGATGTTACAGATAAGTATAGTAAAATGAACTGCATCTGAAGAAAGATATGATGTCTATTCTCATACATTCTCACTCCGACCACCACCACCCTTCTCTCTGGGTTCCTGTCTCCACCAAACGCCTCTCATATCTTCTCGTCTACCACTCACACCCATTGTTAACCAACGTAAACAAAGACAGTGATGAAATGATCCGTCAGATATTGATCATTTTAATATTATCATATACCTTTGTATCAAGCACCAACAATTCAGTAATATACAGTACTTCGGTATACCTGCCAGCTATTCATCCCGTTATAAACTGTTACGTGACGTAAGCACTGCAAGTTGGACCTTGTGTTACAAGGATTTACGGTTGTTTTTCTTTAACCCTAGATAGGTAATGTGGGGTCTCAGAGACCCCAGTCCCCGAATTTTAATTTTAAAAAATATGAGCATAAGGTCTACAGATCCGTCCGTCTCATTACCTTCCTGCCTAGTGATGCTCTTCATGGGGATGATGGGGTCATAGCTGTACCTGGCTCTGATTTTGCTCTATAGAGCCATTGGGTTATGTTAGACTCCAGATTACCTATAATGTAACCTCAGTTGAGCCCTCTTGTGATTTTTTTATTTCAATTTGCTGTCTTTCTCCTTTTGTATACAGAAGGTCCCAACATCGGTCTACTGCAGACCACCCAAGGAATCATGATATTACTTTTCAATTTTGCAAGGTTTAATTTTAACATTTTTATACCTAAAATTTAACCATTTTTGTATAAACTTTAAAAAAATATATATTTTTTCGATTAAACTATTTTTTCTGGCCCTATTTACAGATAAGGGGTTGAATTATTTATGTATTGAAGCATTTTGAAATATCTCAAACGGAAGTTTTTTTTTTTTTCCCTGGGGTCTGTCAGACCCCACGTTACCTAATATAGTAACAAAATCAAGATTACCTTACAAGGGTTAACACAGGTTGTGTGGGGTTTTGGACGTCCATTAGTTCATATTAAGGCGGCAATATAAGCCTTACATTATAAACTCGTAAGGTATATGTTCCTGTCATTATTGGATGAACAAAACGAATCAAGGATCAGTTTTGACGAACCACAAACTCCTTGATTTAACGAAAATATTCCGACCTCCTGTCACAACAGTGACACAATATATTTATGTATACGATTGACCCACATTCAGTCGTATACATAATGACATTGTGTCACTGTTGCGACAAGAGGTCGAAATATTTTCGTTAATGCAGAGAGTCGTCAGAGCTGAGCCTTGATTCGTTTGGTTAATGCAGTATTGACAGGAACATAAACCTTACATGTTTATAATATAAGGCGTAAATTGCCACGTTAATATGAATTGATGGACGTCCAAAACCACCCACAACTTGTGTTAACGCTAAACAGCCGAATGTCCCTGTAAAACAAGGTCCAAATTGCAGTGCTTGTGTCACATAACAGCTTACAACAGGAAATAGTTGGCAGCTATACCGAAGTACTGTATGTTACTGATTTGTTGGTGCTTAATACAGAGGTGTATGCTAATATTAATATGATTAATACCTGACAGATCATTTCATCACTATCTTTGTTTACGCTCTTTAACAAAAAGTGGGAGTGGGATATGAGAGGATAAGAGAGGCGTTTGGTTGATACGAACCCAGAGAGAAGAGTGATGGAGGTGGGAGCGAAAATGTATGAAAAAAGACATCATATCTTTCAAGAGATGCTCTTCAGTTTACTATACTTACTTGTAACATTATACAAGACGTAAGTATATAGACAATAACACATAATACATTGTTGATCTTCTTTCATTTTCGTGCCTTTCTCATATGTTGTGGATAACAGTACAGTAATATACATTAAATACTTTTATATAATTACCCCTGCTGGTTCTGACTGTCTATTAAAACAATCATAACATATATGTAACATCACCAGCTTTGGCCGCTCCACATCCAACCAACAATGTTTCCTCTGGTGTTGGGGGAAGGGAGGTGGGTGTGGGGTGTTCGATCGCCTTGTCGCTCACTGGCCGCAACTCCGGCTACAAGGGGGTGAGGGGAATTAGTGCTTTCGAGTGTACAGAGAATTTTTTGACATGCTTCGTTATGAAATAGGTTTAAAGCACTTTGAAAGCGACACATGCGAGGAATGAATTGTTTTTCACTTTCATATGTTGCTTGTACGTGTGTGTGTGTGTGTGTGTGTGTGTGTGTGTGTGTGTGTGTGTGTGTGTGTGTGTGTGTGTGTGAGAGAGAGAGAGAGACACACACACACACACACACACACACACACACACACACACACACACACACACACACAAAAGTAAATATTTTAGCTCAATTGTTCTTGTTATTGTTCAATTACCCCACGAGAAATGTTGAAAGTTTACATCAAGATGAAACTATGACATGCGTATGTACAATCTCACCAAAAAGTTCTCAAAGTCCTTGGCATGGCACGATGGATGTGGGAATGAGCAGAATGGGGCTTATCATTTCGGAACGTCTAATATGCCTGACTGCAAGTGACCCAATTGTATGTCATTACATTCGTGTATAGTGGCCAACAGTTACTGCTGAAACATAACACTATGTTACAATACAGCAGAGGGAGCTGGTTTCAGATTCCTTGTCCATTTTACCGGATTGTACAGTGCATACAGCGTTCGAGAACTTTTTGGTGAGAATGTACAAACGCTCGCTGGCTCGTTACGCGCTCACAAAACGTACTTTAGCCTGCTGGTTATATCAGACATAAGTTTAAATCGTTTGTATTATTTGAGTTGACTGGGAAGGCAGAGGTTACCAAACGCTTCCTCCGCTTTCTGCATAAGGCCAAAGGGTTGACAGGATTTTTTTTTATAATGAATACTGACTTGGCGTTTTTAGAGTCTCATAAGTTTGAAAATTGACCTTATTATTAAATCACAGATTCCATATGTCGTGAAAATACGATGGACTCAGATACAGTTCCCAGTTTAATTATCACCCACACATATAGATATATTAGTTTGTTATTAGAGCATGGTGAGCTACAAAGGGACGTGGTTGCAATGATCAGATCTTTATAGTTAGGCATTTGATGCAGCAAGTTAATGCAATGAGAGTACCGTTAAGTCTTTGTTTTGTTGATTTTGAAAAGGCTTTTGATAGTGTTTCGAGAGAGACTATGGGGAAGATCATGAGACATTATGGAATACCAGAGGAGTTTGTGAGGGTCATTATGATCATGCATGAGGACACATTTTGTAAAGTGATGGTTGATGGTTGTCTGAGTGATTCGTTTGAAGTCAAGTCCGGAGTAATTCAAGGTGGTGTTCTATCGCCTTTACTATTTATATTGGTCATTGATTACATTATGAAACGCGTTGGAACAGAAACCGGTGCAGGTATACTTTGGGGAGAGAACAGGAAACTTTTGGATTTAGATTATGCAGATGATATAGTTATGATTTGTGATGGGCCAGAAGAGATGCAGAGAGTGTTGGACTGTTTGGTGAGTGAAGGTCGCAAGGTGGGTTTGGTTATTAATTGTGGAAAAACTGAAATAATCAATATGAATATGCAAAATGCACAGGAATGTGTAATTGGAGGTATGGTTGTAAAGCAAGTTGATAGGTTTAAATATTTAGGTACTTATTTAGCCAAGGATGGTTCTTTGAACTTTGAATTCGAGGAAAGGTTAAAGAAGGCTAATCAGGCAATGGGAATGCTTAAAAATATTTGGAATAATAACAATTTCTCTGTGCATACAAAAATCAAACTTTATAAGGTAATGGTTAGGAGTATCTTAATTTATGGACACGAGTCTTGGTACAGCACAGTGACTATGGAAAATAAATTCTTGGTGTTTGAAAATAAAGCACTTAGAAGAATATTAGGAGTTAAGTGGTGGGAAAGGATACCAAATAGTAGAATTAGAGAAATAACGGGAGTGCAGCCGATCGATGAATATGTTAGATTCTCACGATGGAAGTGGCTAGGACATGTGTACAGGAGACAGGGAATAGTACGAGGTACACCAGGGTGGGTGGCACTTGGTAGGAGAGGTAGAGGAAGGCCAAAAGAGACGTGGGTGAGGACAATGAGACGGGAAGCTGGAGATGAGTGTTGGGGAGATCTTGAGGAGTTAGCACAAGATAGGAAGTGGTGGTGTGAGTTCATCGAGGTCCTATGCATCCCCGAGGGTGCCACAGGAAATGATTGATTGATTGATTGATCTATAATAGTGGTAACAACGCTCCAGTCGGAGGATTATAGGGATTCCCAAGAGGCGGCTAGAGAATTTTCGATATAATGCCATCAGAGGTAGAAGACTGTTCACCAACCCTTTACTGCGGTACCCAGCATCAGACCTCCAAGCACTGGGTGGAGCAAATTATGAATGAGCAGCTACCATTTTCATCTACTGTACAGTGGTCCACGTCTGAGTGAGCTTAACAGAGACATTTACCAAGAAATATACCGATTTCTCGAGATACGTGTAAACTGGCAGATTCGTCTCGAATCATCAGGGTCAGTGCCCACTCCACGAGGAGTGAAGAATTATTTCTAGTGAGATTTAGAAACTTTTTTTTTTTTTCACGTATCTGGTAGCCTAAGAGGGGAGACACTGGAATTATTACGGGGTGCAGTATTAGCCAGACTGTGAAAACCTTTGGCTGTCACGGTAACACCTGCTGCGTCAGTATATACGAGTTACACACAGCTGTACACTCCAGCAACAAGGACCAGTTCATATTCTATTTGAAACAACCTAACACCACGGACGGTGGATACTGCATTGTGCCCGTTGGTCCCATCCACTATCGTAGCCCTCCTTTCATTTAGGATGCAATAAATCGTTTGTGTATCATAGCCACAGGAAGTATTGTTATTATGTGCACATTCTTACTGACGTGGATTAACATTCTTGGGACATGATGAGTGGAACTGGTATTTAGGTATCATTGCATCCCTCATGCGCACGAATTTTTTTGATCAAGTATATAGTGTGCGAAGATTTTAATTCTTTTACAGTTCACATGTGCGTATGTGATTAATGTTAAAATAACCTGCAACAACGTTTGCTAATTGTTGCACAAATCAGTTTAGAGTGCCTTTATTCTAGTGATATTAACACTTCTGGTGTTCCAACTCTAGTATTCTCTTCCAGTTTACACCAGCCGAATTTATTCAGCCAAGAATGCGTTCTAGGTGCTTGAGAATTTTAACCACCTGACTATAGCTAACAGTTGTAATCATAATTGGCAGCAGACATAGCCCCAGCTGTTTTACAGAGGATTACATCTTTTCTTCATGTGAAACGACATAGTGGACTCTATTCAGGATGGCTGAACCACAGCCCCACTTTGACACTGCTCTAAGATGCGCTAAGTAATTACAGAGATACCTTAATTTGCACGAGCGAGCGAGCGAAGCGAGTAAGAAATATTTATTCTCAGTTAAGGTTAGAAATGAGCGGCACGGCCCGACCCGGCCCCATCAGACCGTCACGCAAAGCAGAAGCTAATAACTTTACTCCTATGCGAGATAGAGTTGACATTCTTTCTGCGAGTGATACATTCACTCAGCAAATTTTGTTTTCAACTAAAAACTCACCCATAAAGGCATAGGAACCCCTTGGAATCTCGAGTTTCCCATGGGAGTGTTAGACTCTAATCGGTGAACGCCTCAGGTACGAAATCAAATTAAAAATGAATTTCCGTCGCAACACATTTTTTTTTTTTACAGCACTAGCAATTAAATATCGGAGATTCCGCCTATAATTATACAGTACAGGCAAATCGTCATTACATGGAAATCACTCTCTTGTTCCGCTTTCGCAATGCACACTTTACTAGTTATGCACTAGGAAAATATACGCCAAGAGTGCTTTTTGTCAAACAACGGTGTGATGTTTGGAGAACTGGTATTTGACCGAAAATATCTGTATACATACTGCATGCCCCACAAAGCCTTGCGTGTGTTAAGCCACAAAGACAAAGAAGGGTCAGTTGCGATTAATTCAGCAAGAGCAGATTTTTCCAAAATTATTTGTACACGACTGTCCCTTTCATTTCATAACTGTAGAACCAGTTTCTCAAAAATTTAAAGACGCATAAACCCATTACCAATGGAGAGTGAGTCGTCCTGTCTCGGCTACCTCCCTTTCCTTGGGGGAAGCAGCCTAGGTATATAGATAGATAGATAGATAAACCCATTACCAATACTGGCAGAAATATGTGCCGTTTGCCAACATTTTCTGAACCTGTCAAGAGAGCGTAATTATTTTGCGACTGTAAGTTGGTAGATGAAGGTCAGTACGCTTCTCATGCTCCCTACAAAATTTATCCTGCAATTCAGCTAGTAATGGGTTAAGTGCATATTGTGTGTGTGTGTGTGTGTGTGTGTGTGTGTGTGTGTGTGTGTGTGTGTGTGTGTGTGTGTTTAAGTAACTTATTATAAAGCCGCTGAATGTTTACTTTTGCATACTGTTGATGTCATGCAGTAACGATAATTCTCATAAACCAGTGTTTTCCAAACTGTGGGGCGCGTCGCCTTGGTGGGGAGTGTAGCCTACTAAGGGCAGAGGGAGCAGAGCCTCTTGGTAAAAGATTGAAGTAACTAAAATACGTTCAAAATTTTGCTGAGAATCTGAGAGTGGCAATTACTTTTATCGCCACTAATGTTTCATATTTTCTGCAGTTCGTAAATAAATCAATGCAAACAGAATAAAAATACGAGTCTTAAATTAGCGATTCTGCAGGGCACTGGAACTTGTGCGGCCACCAACACAAACATCAAACGTTTTCAGTGCAGTTGTGTCACGCTCGGCATGTTGGGTGGTATAATATTACTGACTTTTGCTGCCCCCTCTCCCTTTTTTTTTCCATATTCTTTTTCAGATTATTGCCGCAAAAATCATTTTAGTATTTTCACCTTTTTGAACGTAGGAATTTATCAGTTAATCGCACTGAACCTGAGAGAGACACAGGTAGAGAAGGAAAGCTAAGTCCGAAAATGATGAGAGAGAGAGAGAGAGAGAGAGAGAGAGAGAGAGAGAGAAAGTAGAGACGGAAAGCCCAGTCCGAAAATGATGATTCAGTCTTTTATCATCACTGCACAAGTGATAAGTAAAATTATAATATGAAGATAATAAAAAATGTTCTTTTTCTTATAACTTAACTCGATCTTGTAAACACCGTGGCTTGATGGGGGCACTGTCAGGATATTCGTCAGTGTGATCATCATTAGTGAAAGTTTTGAAAACACTGCCTAAAAATACCGGCCCTCGACCATTGGAAGTTTTGCATCCTAAAACTGCTTATCCAACAACTGAAAGACACATATATTTGTTCATAAGAAACCATAACGAACATAATAGTATATGACGTTCGATTAAATATCTCAGAAATTAGTGCCATAAAATAAAAAAATCGTTGCCTTAAATCAGGTTAAATTAAATGGTGTGCATGTCTCAAGGGCAGCTGCTTATTACACCTTTGACAGTAATTTGATGAAGATAAAATTAATAGTTTTCTATGGGGATGAGGGATTTCAACAATAGCTACAAATTGACCAATATACTGTAAATAGTTTTCCAGAGGGATGAGGGACTTTAACAGGAGCTACAAGTTCTATTAAATAATAATAATAATAATAAAAAAAAGCCTTAGATCAGTGGCTATCGACAGCATGAGAGCCATCGAGGCAGACAATCTGTTTTTGCTAAGCTTCAGTCCTCCTTTTGAATATGATCCACAGTAGATGGTTTACATCCTGATCACTGATTGTACCGTACTACTAAGTGAACAGGACCCATGAAAAACAAACTCTGAGGATTGAAGTTTTATAAAATTAGTCCAGTTCTGTCAGACTGCAATGATTCTGTACAAATATAGGCCTATCAACACATCATGATACTGACTTCAACCCACAAAATATTCCTGAATAATAATTCCGTAGAACATGTGATATAAACAGTTGACACTGAAGATAAGAAGCATGAATTAGAGTCCAACAAATATAGTAGTCATACCAACCAATGGAGAGAGAATCCACAGTAGTTTCTGCATACCTGGTATTAGGCTTTCATGCTTTAATTCTCTCATTCCCGATATTTTCAGTTTTTGATTTATAGGCGCCTTTGCCAAGGTAAACCTAGTTTGTCATCTCATGGTGGAAATAACTCTATTAGTACATTTCATTATAGCCATTTATTTACCAGGCGCTCCTGAAGGTCTGAATGCTGTTACCATAAACCCTCTGACTGTGGCGATAACTTTGAGTATTCTTTTTCAGCTAACGTGAGACGATTTATTCAGCACAATGAATAGGAATTCGAGACTGATAATACTGTCCCCGTTACTCCTCTCATGGTCGTGACAGCTCCAGTATTTTATTCCAGCTCACACCAAACGGTTTTATTCAGCCAAGAGTGTGCCACAAAAGCATAAATGTTAACACTGTCACCACTAACCCAGCCATTGTGGGAACAGCTGTAGGTTTCTGTTCCAGCTGACGTCAGCAGATTCTATCTAGCTAAGAGTGAATATACGAAACAAAGTGTAAAGACTGTGACTGGGACCACTGTAGTATATATTCCAACAAACGTCAGACAATTTTATCCTCTTGCAAGAGAGCATAGGAGTCTAAGGTTCGTATTCTAGGAGGTTCAGGAAGCTCCCTAACACAACCTCCTAACCAATTTGTTTATACATACGGCAGACTAATATTGTTCTGTATGTTATTATGCAGAATACAGTTATATTAGAATTAATAAGTAACACGGAAGACGATGGCAAAGTGTAATAAGCAAAATTAATCGCTTATGAAGAAGTGTTACGAAGCATCCTTAGCCGACCAGTATAAGGGCCAGAGAGTGTTAATACTGTCACCATTACCCTTTTGTGATTAGGACAACTCTAATACAGGTATTCTATTCCAGATACCGCCAGACGATTATATTCAGATATCAACATAGGAGCCCGAGAGTGTTATTGTTGTCACCATAATCCTTGTCATGATCTGGGCAGCTCTAGTATTCCATTCAGGCTAAAGTCATAGGATTTCATACACGCTGGAGTGAGTCCCAGCAGCCTGAGTGACCGAGGGAGGAGGCTGTAACACCAATCAAACAAGGCGGTACTCGCGAGATGGATGGAAAACTGATGACAGAGAGAGTTGTGGCTTCCGTTTCACTAACATGAGTGATCGAAGGAGGAACATCCCAGAGTGAAGTTCCCTAAATGGAGATTGTGTCTAGCTCATTTAGTGAGAGGGATCTCTGCTAGGCTGCTGTGATAACTGAAATCGTCTGACGGTGGCAGGAGCACTAAAAAAAAAAAAAAAAAAAAAAAAAAAAAAAAAGAAAAAAACATCATATAGAAAAAGTTAAAAGGGAAACGGCTGGAAGAGAACTGGAAATAGGTGCATGGGGGGAGGGACGTCGGTGAAGGATGGGGGTCGGTAATGATGTAAAGTGTTCCTTGATATCATACCAGATTTGGATTATGAGAGGGTGTGAGTTGATTTTTTTTATTGCTGTGAATTTCATGACAGAACCATGCTATCCAGTAACTTACTTTGTAATAATTTTTGCTATTTCTGGACTATCTTATTTACCTTAGAGCTCTTGTAACGGTTTGATAAAGTCTGCAGTACCCCTTCACTACGACCATGCCCCTCCTAAAACGGGTAAAAGTCAGCTGGTGGCAACAAGAATAAATTCTGAAATCACGCACTCGGGATGAAGAGTTGAAGATAAGATCAAATGCCTTTTTTTACCTCGCCCGGGACGGAGTCCGACGAGGTATTGTTTTTGGTTGAGCTTCTTTGTTTCTTTGTTAGCAACATTACGGGAAAACGGCTGAAATATGAAGTTAGGTGAAGCTTGGAATATGTGGGCACTGGTCCCAAAAGGAAATGACTATATTTTGGAGGTAATCGAGTGACCTTGAAGGTCAGAATCAAGGTCACTGATTTTCAGAGGGCTATACCTTGAAACCGGTTGAAGATAGAGATATTTACTATTATCAACATACAGGAACTCGCATATGGGCTTTCATTTGGCACCAACACCTTTGCCCTTGAATGACCTTGAAAGATCAAACTCAAGGTCACGGATATTCAGGGAGCTTTTAAGTCGAAACTGGTTGCAGAGAGATATTTACTATTATCAACATACAGGAAGTCCCATATATTGACTTTTAATAATGGTACATTGCCCTTTGACCTTAAGTACCTTGAAAGGCCAAACTCAAGGTTACGGATCCATTACCTTAGATTTTAATTGTTTACTGACCCTAAATAGCGGTACCGATATAGTATTTACAACAATAAAATAACTGCTGTCGGGCGAGGGGTGTTGTGCCTGGCGCCACTTGTTTTCCACTGAATCTGCCCTTGCTTCTTCACCATTTTATACAAACTGATGTATCTTATACACGGGAAAAAGGAAAGAAAACGAAATGGAACATCTCTCTAAGGTTGGTGT